>NC_090839.1:37917400-38218025 GCF_028021215.1 Eschrichtius robustus
TATCTTAATACTTTAAACAACAGCATGTAGTGGTGGGTATAATAACCACCATAATTACTAAGTAATTAGGAGAATGTAAACAATATTTTGAGAGAGCAGCCACAACTCTCATGTAATAAAAAAAATATCTGTGATGTGTCCTGGTGACAAATTCCCAGATTCTGCAAACACTGCTGTGGTATGCTGCCTACATTCACGATTGAAGGAAGTGTTACAATTCAGTTAAAAATTATTAAAAGACAGAATTTTCCCCATCCGTGTATAACAGCCTCCCTTGATTCTATTCATGGACTCGGGGGTCTTTGGATTCCAGATGAGGAAACCCTGATAAGACTAAAAGCTGGACTTGGAAGCCACACTAGGCACTCTGCCTGATTTGAAACCTGTTTTAGCCATCTCCTGGCTGTGTGACCTCCGGCAAGTTACTTAACCTCTCTGTGCCTCGTCCCTCATTTGCAAAACAGGGATAATAAAATGCTTGAGAAGGTTAAATGAGTTACTGTAACATTCTTGAAATAGTGTATTTCTGTAGCAAGTACTCAGTAAACATTATCTATTTTCATTATTATTTGAATTTCTATACTCTGGGCTGACCTTTGTCCTGGAGAAACTCATAGTGTATTTTTAGGGTGAGACACATAAAGAAGAAAACGTCTAGGGAATGCATTACAAATTATGGTGTATCCACCTAGCTGAGTTGGTGGCAGCTCTCAGAGTAGGTACTATTTGAACTATGTCTTGAAATGTGAGTACGAGTTTGGAAGGCAGAAAAGAATGTGAAAGGAATTCCCAGTAGCAGAGTGTATGTCCAAAGACACTACAGTTTGGAAAATATGCTTTGATAAGAATTCTAAGTACAGTGTTCAATATTAAAAGGCTAAATATAAATATTAAATGAAAAGGCTATACTTACATGTACTCGTTATGTGGGTCCCTGTTGTGGAAAATTTACACGGGCTGTCACAGTGGGGATTCCAATAAGGTGAGAATGCTGTAGACCCAAGTATAGATTGTGAACCATATAGAACTCCAGAGCCCCCATGATACAGTCTCTGGTCCTTTTCTTTGGAAGCCCTTATTTTCATTGCAATTTAAAAAATAAACTAAAATATCTTCATACCATTAGACCATAACTTTCCCAGAGCAAGTCTGGGTTGGGTTCATGGCTGCATCCTCATTATTGAACACACTGCTACATTCAGTAGGTGCTCTATAAATGTTTCTGGGAAATGGCAGATCCCCTTCTAGTCTGCTGAGATGCCGGTGAGGGACCAGTTTCTAGAACATATTTGAGAAAATCTGAGCCCTCAGAGGCAGGATAATAGAAGCCCCCTGGAAAGAGCTTCTTGGCCTCAAAGTGTGAAAGCCACTAAGTGCTGACCCATTTCAAGCTTTGCTGAAGTGAAGGTGCCCATTAAATGAGCGAACACAACCACCCTTCCTCAGCTCCTCACTCAGTCTCCTAGAAGCCACCTTTCCTTGGCGGCAGTGGCCTAGATGCTGCCATCAGAATGATGAAGGGCCATCCATCACTTTGCACAGTCTCTATGGTCCCTCACCCCATTTTGCCCCCAAAATTTCACTATGAGGACTGGGCTTCCCTGGTGGCACAGTGGTTAAGAAGACGCCTGCCAATGCAGGAGACACGGGTTTGAGCCCTGGTCCGGGAAGATCCCACATGCCACATAGCAACTAAGCCTGTGCACCACAACTACTGAAGCCCGCATGCCTAGAGCCCGTTCTATGTGCCGAGAAGCCACCGCAATGAGAAGCCTGAGCACTGCATCGAAGAGTAGCCCCTACTTGCCGCAACTAGAGAAAGCCTGCACACAGCAACAAAGACCCAACGCAGCCATAAATAAATTAATTGATTAATTTAATTAAATTTTTTGAAATATATGAATAAATAAATAAAATGAGGACTTACTCACCATAAATATTATTATAGCCCCAGAGGCAGCATGAGTAAAGGGAGAGAAGGAGGAGCTGGGACTTGGGAGGGAAAGTACCTTAGTTTTGTTTCCCTAGAGTCAGAGCCTGAGACATGGATTGAGGAGCCTATGATTTATTGAGAGAGTGTTCTCAGGGGAAGGGGGATAGGGGTTAGGATACAGGGTAGAAGAGAGAGCGCAGCGAGGATGTGGACTCACTGGAATGCAGCTTCAACCCAATCCTGCAGGAGCTCTGGACCTTGAACAGCATCACAGAGTTAGTCCACTTGGAGGACAGGGGCTGGCCACACGTATCCCTGTGTCAGCAAGTCACTGTCTGCAGGCTGTAGAAGTAGAGTGAAGGGGTGGAGGCAAAGGATTTTCTCCCATCAGACCCAGAGCAAATCTCTAGAGAAGAGGCAGGGGTGAGCCATTACTAGTGAACTGTCACAGAAGCTTCAGGAGAGGGTCCAAGGCCTGGTAACAGAGATGGAGGCAGAGCACAAACAGTATCCAACAGTGAGCTTTTCAAGCTTTGCTGAAATGAAACTGCTAATTAGATGAGCTAATATGACCACCCTTTCTCCTCCGAACTTACTTTTCTTTACATATAATCTGGATATATAGATATAGATACAGTAGTGAACAAAACAGTAGGTACATATATGTCAATTAGGGATCTTCTGTTACAAGCTACAGAAACCGACTCTTTATAACTCATTAAATAATGACTCATTTGAGTGATGTAGGAGAAGTAGGCTGGGAAACAGGACAGGGAAATAGGCCAACAGTAGGCATCAAAGCAGCAAAACTACTCCATTACCTGGTATGGGCACTATCAGTGGAATAAATGTGGAGTTTTGTTGTTGTTTTTATTGTTGTGTTTTTTGCTTAATGTTTTAGATTCTCACTTTTCTGCACCAATTAGATCTATGCTCTGAGCCACACAGGTTCTGAGAATATATTTTAAGACCTTACATTAGTCAGCCTTTGCTATGATTAGGCTGTGTAACAAGCATCCCCAAAGTCTCAGTGCTCTTCAAAAGCAAACCTTTATTTCTCATTCATGGGTTTGCAGTTTGGCCACAGAGTTTCTGCTCCAGACTAAGAGTAAAATGCACATATGCTCTACCTATCTTTCCTTCCAGACTTAGGGAGCACTGACTGCCTGCGGCATACTTTTCTCACAACAGAGCCCAGGAGTGCAACATGCCAAGCCATCTTGATTATGGAAGCTCCTTTTGAATGTGAAGGATGTCATGTCTGCTTCTATTTCATTGGCCAAAGCAAGTCACATAAGCAAGCACAACTTCAATGGGGTAGTAAAGTATACTCTCCCATGGAAGGGGTAAGAGAGAGGAAGTATTTTCTGAACAACAGTGCAATAGAACACATAGAACTCCTCTGGGGACAGATGGAGATTAGGGCTCTGGCTCCCACCCAGGCTTCAGCCAAAGTAGTTTACTT
Organism: Eschrichtius robustus; assembly: GCF_028021215.1. Classification (NCBI taxonomy): domain Eukaryota; kingdom Metazoa; phylum Chordata; class Mammalia; order Artiodactyla; family Eschrichtiidae; genus Eschrichtius; species Eschrichtius robustus. The sequence goes on from NC_090839.1 coordinate 37,920,799, forward strand.
TGATCTGTTTTCTATCCTGGGCTTGAGTAATATTTTATCTGAAAGAAGTATTCCGTTGCTTTAAAAAAAGGAGTTTGCAAGCTATTGATTCCAAGTATCTTATTTTGCCAATGAAGAATCTGGGGTCAGAGGGTAAATGCCTTGCTGATTTGTATCTGTGCCAAGACGTGAGCTATAGGATTTGAAGTTAACCAGATTTGGATTTTTAATCCCAACTCTACCATTTCCTAGCCAAGACATCTTGGACATCCTCCCACCATCACAGGCAAACGTCTGTCGAGGACCCTAAGTCCTAAGGCCCTCCCATCGCTGACCATACTGAAGGGATGAAATGCATGATGGGGCCTCGACCTGGCCCGGTGGTGGCCTGCACTCAGTTGGGGAAGGCTCTCTGCTCTCAACCATGTCCCTGGGATGAGATGGAAACATGCACTGTTTGTAATATAGTTAAACTGCTGGGTTTCCCACCTTGCCCTTCTCTGCCACCTTCCCTTGGCAAAGTCAAGGGACTCAGGCATACAGTTGTCTCCCCTAGTAGAGCACAGACTTTCTGAGGGAAAGGGTTACTCTTTTTGTGTTTATTTCTCCCCATGCCTACACCTCACACCTCTTTTCCACAACACAACAACAATCCTACCTGTACACATCAGGGACTCTGTAAATGGTTATACATTAAATAATGCTTTTTCTTCTCATGACACACAGGCAGCTTTTTGGAGAAGACATGACTTCAAGCATGATTTCCCAGAAATTCTGAAGGTCCTTAAAACTAGAGGGGAAGGTCTTATGCCATCTGCAAAGGCTCATTTGCAGATACCGGGCCAGCCCAAATATACCGAAACAAAGAAACAGAGTTAGTCAAAACCATTAGGGCCTTTGGCTCTGATTTCAAATAAGCAAAACAAACAAACTCCAGTCCAAGTAGGAACTGGTTCTGCCGTCCTTGTCTTTCAACTTTCCAAAGCCAAGTACAATGTTTGAATGTTTCCTTCTAATGGATTTCCTTTTATTGTATCTTCCAGATGGCCAGTGGATCCTAGGATAGTAAATAGACATGACCATTTAAAATTTTGACTTAATTTCTTTAGCACTTTTCTCGCATCACTTGTGCATATTATAGGGGGAAAAAGTGTAGCTATTACATTGTTCTATAATAAATCCTGCTGTGTTTTATCCATATAGTCACTCTAAATATTGTGACTTCTGGTTAAACACAGGTTGACCACAAGGGTAGTAGGTATATATACACACACAGATCCTCTACCCAACATTCCTGGTAAGTAACCAAATCCATCCTCCACCCTGAAATTCAACAGCCTTGTGGTTAAAATGGATGCTTTGAGACATGATGAAAGATTCATGTCAACCACTCTGGTTCTTAGAATTCATAGGCTCAGACTTTTCCATACCCAGCTTTCTTCTTATATCTGCTTTGCTAAGACCAAGATAGTTGATGAAACTACCTAATTATGAAGAGCTCTTCCCACCCTACCCATTTAAATTTCACAATGTAAGCAAGAGAGATAAAATCACCAGTGGGTCTTCTTCAACTCACGCTGCCTTTCTCTCCACTGCAAATGTCAGGATTGCTCAGACAATCTGTTCACAGTGGCCCTAAACCAGACAACACAGTGATGCCCTCCAAGAGTGCCTCATGGCTGAATAAACTTAGTGCTTTTAAGAAGTCAAGGAAAAAGCCTAATCAATAGGTTGAATCTCAAACGCCTCAGCAATCAGTAAAGCAGGACACATATAAATGCCTACAACTTAATCCTGAACAGCAAAGACAGCAGAAGCTCTCCTTCCAGATCCAAGATGGTGGACCGAGAGCTGACTCTGCAAGAAGAGTCATCTTAGAAAAGTATTTCACCTCCAAACTTGGCCTTCAACTTCCAGCTCAGATGTTCCCTTCTTTCTGAAGATTTTCTCATCCTCTCCTCTCCAGATATGGTTAATCATATCCTTCCATATCATACCTATGAATCTTGTATGTACTTCCACTGTAGCATTAATATCACTACATTGTCATTTTTAATTTATACCTCTCTCTCTTCTACTAGCCTCTGATATCCTCAAGGTCAAGAATAGTGCCAAGCTACCCAAAGAGCTTACTACCATGCCAGTTCCTTAGCATAAAATTGTGTGGCTTTCAAGTCAAATCACCTAGTGTTAGTAAATTATTTCTTCCCTCTGGAACAATGAAAACCAGGAATCGGCAACTGTAACCTCTTCTGAGGGTTTAGAATCAAGAAAAAGTGGACACAACTCATCAATGCCTGATTCTGCAGAGCTGAGATATTACTTTGCCTGCTTCTTCTTAGCTTAGCCTGCCCCCCACCCCCCACCCCATCGTATAGCCATAGATGAAGCAGTACACAGGCTCTTGTTACCATGAGTACTATATGTGTCCTCTGTGGTCACAGCTCATTGGACTAGCTCAATGGTCATTTAACCCCCCAAATTGGGGAAATTGGATTATATGACTGAGGGTTTGAATGAAGAAGCCTGGGAGTTGAGAATCCCTATATCTAAGGTCCTGTAGACTCAAGATGAAGCATCCATTTACTATTTTATGGCCACATGTGATGAAGAATGATTACACAGAAAAGCAGGACAATGAAGCAGACACAGAGAGAAGCAGAAAATCACCTGTTTCACATGTCTCCAAAGAGAGACAGAGAAAAGACATAGATAGAGAAGTGAATATTTATAGTTTTCTTTTTCCCAATCCTTGTCCTGTGGGAAGCCTGCTATTCTCCTTACCTTGAATTCCATGAACCACCCCTCCACCATTTATTCAATATCTATTTTAGCTGACTTGTTTGGGTTTTAATTTCTCATATGTAATAAGGCATCCGGCAAGATAATTCAATCTTGATCCAATATAGCCACTATTGGTATATGCCTAGAAAATGGGGCTTGATTAATTATGTTCAGAGCAGTAAAAAAGAATCTGTCTGCAGGGCTCACCCATGAAAATAACCTTAACAACCAGATATAATTTATCTTGCTTCCTACTCTTCGTAATGTAAATGTCACAGATTTTTTCAGTCAAACTAATCTGGGTCCTAATTCTAGCTCTGCTCATTTAATAACTAAGTTAATTTTAAAAAGTTATGTAACCTCCCCCTGCCTTATTTTTTTTTAATTTTACGCCTAGTAAAGAAATTTTCAAACATGCCCCAAAGTAGAACAGCATACTGAAAACGTAGATTTACATTACCCAACTTCAATAATTATCAACATAACATCAATCTAATCATGAGAAAACATCAGGCAAACTGAAACTGAGGGATGGTCTACAAAATAACTGACCAGTACTCTTCGAGTGTCAAGGGCATGAAAAACAGGACAGACTGAGGGACTGTCAAAGAGCCAAGGACAATTGGTGACAGAACAATTAAATACAATGTGGGACTCTGGGTTTGATCCTGCAATTGAAAAAGGACTTGGTAGGAAAAAAACAGAAGAAATTAGAATAAAATCTGTAGGTCAGTTAATTATGTTATATCAATGTTAATTTTTGGGTTTTGATCATCGTTCCACAGTTACATAAGATGTTTACATTAGGGGAAGTTAGGCAATATATATTCAGGACGCTGTGCTAAAAATAGCACAACTTTTCTTTAAATCTAAAATTGTTTCTAAATAGAGTTTTAAAAAATAATATTAATCAACATTCTGCCACTCTTGATTCTTTTCTTGAGTCTTGTTTCTTCTACTTGTTTTTATTTTATTATTTTTTTGCTGGAGTATTTTAAAGCAAATTCAGACAGGATATAATTTCACCAGTCAGCCTCTGACAGATAAGAATTCTGTTTTATAACATAATTACAATAACATTACCACACCTAACAAAGTTAGTACGAATTCCTTAGTAACTAATATTCAGTCCATAATCCATTTTACCAATGTCTCAAACTTGTCTATTTATGGGTTTTTTTGTTTTGTTTTTTGGTAAAATCAGGTTCCAAAAAAGATCCCGATGTTACTTGTGTTTGCCGTGTCTCTTAAGCCTCTTTCATCTGTGACAGTTCCTGCCCCTCCTCTTTTTTTCATGTCATTTATTGTTTTTAAGAAATGAGGTCATTTTTCCTGTAGAATTCCCCACATTTTGCTTTGGATGGTTGTAAGCTTGTGATCTGGCTCCTTATTATTATAAAATGCGGACAATAACACTTACCTCAGAGCATTTTTGTAAGGCTTAAGTGAGAAAAATATATGAACAAAATCCCAGAGCGTAGTGGTGAAAAGGGGTTGAAGAATGTTCATCTCCGATCCCCATTCACCACCTCCTCCTCCAATCCTTTCCAAAGATTTCTAATTTATTTGGTTTTGAATAGTCACCAATTATTTAACATTAAGTCTTCATTAGACTCACTCTCAGAACTCTTGTGGGTAACAGATGAGTTATCACAAATGATGTATAATAAAGACCTGACCCTAGAAAGTGACAAATGAGAAAATGCTCTCCTGACTCTAAAAGTGACAAATGAGAAAATGCTCTCCTGACTCTAAAAGTGACCATGTGGCCACGATTCAAAGTGTGGTCCACGGACCAGCAGCAGCACATCCCCTGGGAGCTAGTTAGATGCAGAATCTCTGGCCCATCCTAGACTTGCTGAATCAGAATCTGCATTTTAACAAAATCCCCAGGGTTTTCTGTGGGTACATTGCAGACTGAGAGGCTCCGGTCCTTAGAGCACTAAAAGGTTGTTTGGTGCAGAAATTGAGGATATCCTTTCTTTACCCTGACAGAGAAGGTTCTAGTCTCCCTTCAAACTGTGGAGGCCTTAGAAGGTCTGTCTCCTTTCCCTCAACTCCTGCCTCTCTTTAAATTCCAACAGGAGCTGGCCAACTAGAGGACGTCTGTGAACAGAGGCCAGCAAGGAGGTGAACACTTTCTTTCCTTCCTTTCCCCACTGACTCTCCAAAAGGAGTATCGGGAAAGAGATGGCAGTTCTTAGGGGCTGTAGTCAGCATTTGGGTAAATGAGCTGTGAAGTCTCACTTTCCTCAGCTGTGCAAAGGAGGCCTAGAAAAATCCTCGAAAGAGCTGTCATTTGCCCACAGATTTTGCTCCCTTCAGAGCTGCCAACCCTGAGGACTGTAGTATAGAGATGTCCTTGCTTTGATTTGAAGAGATGCCTGCAAGTGGAACATGTCAGATGACCTTGGAGGGTTTACAGGGAACATGGTCCATCCTGATCCCACAATGATGGTCTCCTCACAAGGGAAGAGTGATGGTTTCAATTATATCAATACCTGAGCTTATCAGGCTGCATACATTTTTGACTTTGCAGAAGTTTGGTTTTGTTTTAACATGGAGTCATAGTAAACATGTATGAAGAATTGTAATCTTGCCTTAGACTTCAGAGTGGAACTGATATCTGACCTTAGAGCCAAACCAAATTAATGGCTCTATGTATTATAGCTTTTATTAAAAACATACCTTTTAATTGCATACTAGTATATGCATGCATCTGGAACATTTTAAAGTAAATCCCAGACATTGTATCTTTTCACTCATAATTACTTAGGTCTGAATCTCTACCACAAGGATTTTTTAAAACATAACCAAAATATTAGTTTCATACCAAAAAAAAATGCACAACAGTCCTTAATATCTTCTAATTCTAGTTTGTGTTCAATTTCTCCCATTTTCTCAATTTTCTTCTTTTTACCATTTGTTCAGAAATTAGGATCCAACCACAGTTCCATAGGTCACATCTGGTTTATATGTCTCTTACTATATAGTAGTCCCTTCCTTTCCCCGTTGTTGTTGTTTTAATGCCATTTATTTGTTGAAGAAATGGGGTCATTTGCCCTATAAGATTTCCCCAATTCTGTATAAGGCTGATGGTTTCCTTGGGATATCTTGTAACATATTTCTCTAACTCTGTATTTCTTGTAAATAGTTAGATAGCTATTACATGGTTCTAAGTTAGTATCAGGCAATGCAAAATTCTTGCACTTAGGGGTTGCCTGGGTTGGGTGTAAGGAAAGGAGCATGGCTTTGGAGGTCAGCAAAACCAGCTTTGCTCAGCCTTCATGGACTTGACCTTGTCACTTGAAGTCTGTCGTGCCATGATCTCTCACAGTGTGGTCCTCTTTCTCACAGCAAATGTTGAGTATACAAGCTGTTACTGTGAAAATTCAATATTTGCAAAGTACTGGTCCAGCATACAGTTGGTGCCCTATAAATGTTTACTTGTCCTTTCCTCTCTGAGCCTCACGCTTCTCCACAGTCAGCTGAGGTGACTGCACGTGTGGCCTAAGTTTTCTCTCCAGCTACGAAATTCCATGACCTCTGTTACATTTTAGTATCAGAGATTGGGTCAGTTCAATTGGCATGGAACAGAATCCACTGTTTACTTATGCTCTATTTCTAATGTAAACTGCTTAAAACTACTTTAAAAAATTTTTTTTCATGCAATAAATATTCATTTGTCACTGACTGTGCCCAGAGATACTCCTCTGGGCAACATAGAAATCATTTAGATGCGGTTCTTCCACACAGCAGCTCACAGTCTGGGAGCCAGGGAGGAGATAAACGTAAGGGGTAGAGAAGCTGAGCTGAGGTTTGAGGGAAGTGCTTTCTCTACCAGGGCATCAAAGATGACATCAATGCTTGGCTCACGCTGGAGGAACTCTCTTCCGTCAGTGGGGGTGAGCTTGGGCTGGTCTAACTACTCTCTCTCATCATGTTTTCTGCCCTTCTTGTGACCTAAGACAAGCTCTCTGTGGTTTATTGAGGAACAGTCTACAGACAGAAAGAAGGGATTGGGACCTAAGGACAGGTGTGGGGAGGCCTGAACTGTGTCATCTCCAACCAGGGAATCAGGGTGCTGCCTTGAAGGCCAGGTTTGTAGAGACGCCATTGAAAGAGTTAGGAAGGAACAGCTGGGCTCGGGGACCATGAACAATACTTAGGGAAGTTAGCCAAAGAAAAATATCCAGTGAAGAATACAACGTAAAAGAAAAGGAAGAAATCTGTCTCTAAAAGTGAAAAGCAGACAGAGCAGTAAAGAACGCTTCGTTTTACATAATCAGCATTTTCTAAGCTGTGCCAAGATAGCAAAGTCAGTATAAACAACTTCAGTTACGTCAAGAAACATCTGAGCTTGGCAAGCGGTTTCCTGCTTCAAGGTCTCACCCTCCATTTTCTTTGTAGATTATTGCTTTTCACACACTGTACAACACACACACACCTTCACACACCTACAAACACAGAGTCTATGCACACACACACACACCACACACATATACACTAAGGCTACTTAATATTTTATTGCATACGATAATACCAATGGTGTGATATATATTAAGTACACAAGAGCCATATGTCTATGATACATAAGTATGATATAATATCTATTATCAGGTAGACTGAGGCCCTGAGATTTGTGTTTTCTACAGTTTTTCAGTCCTCTCAAGCACAGCCTTCACAAAAGCCTGTAGAAGACTTGAGATAAATGTAAGTGCACAAAGGCATCAGAATGGAATTTTATCACTGACTTTCCCTGAATCGGAAAAGAAAAATCAAAATATAAAAACGCCATGAAATAACAGGACAATCGTCTTGTGACAAATGGTGACCTCAAAATAGCCATCTGTCCTCCTTCCACACGAGCACATCAAAGAACCCATCTGAAAGTATTTCTTGCTACGAAGAAGAAAATATAAGCAGTGTGTAAATATCAGGAGAGCTTTTAAGAAAAAGAGAGAAAGAGCCTCGCCGATTCCAAAGTCCACCTCAGCACTCGATGACATTGTTGGACACCTCATTTAAGGAGATTTCATTGGATCTGAGATGATTTTATCAGAATGCAGCAACAAGTTTTACCAAAACCCCCATGACAACTATCTAGGGCATAAAGAACCTGGATTTATTTATCCACTGAGAAACACAGCATACCCCTACCCTTTCCCAACCAATGGTTTGGTGCCCAAGTAGCTGAAACAAAAATCATATCACTTACATTCTGGCATGTCCAGAAAATTCTCAAAAATAATTACGTAACACTCATCAACATGACATGAGGACTTAAGTTCACATTCAGAAAAAGGGACTGAGGCTGGAAGTAACTTATGCATGCATTTAAATATTTGGCAGTCCTCTGAAGGGACACCCCACTGTCACTCCTATACTAGGGGGTCAAAAAATATTTCATGTAAAGGGCAGATAAATATTTTCAACTTTGCATTCATAGAGTCTGAATTGGTCGCAACTACTCAAGACAGCTATTGTACTATGAAAGCGACCCTAGAAAATATGTAAATAACTAAGCATGACTGTGTTCCAATAAAATTTTATTTAGAAGGCAGGGGCTGGCTGGATTTGGACAACAGGCTATAATTTGCTAACTACTGTCCTGTGTAATTTTCTATATTTTCCTGCCTAATTCAAGCAGAATTTCTTCTTTAATATGCACGTTCACAGAAAAAATAAATAAATAAAAGCAAAAAAGACAAGCAAAACTCAATAATATAAATTTGGTTGGCTTGGAATAGCAGGCAGCTTGTTAATTATTTTTATATTATTTTATTTGGGGGGATGATAGAAACATGATTTCGAGTGAACTCTAGTCTATGTGATTTAGCTACATGTTGAAATTGGCATGGCATGTAATGTCCGTAATTCTTGATATATTTTGGTGGGGAGCATTTCTATTCTGAACATTTGCATTCTGCTCTCAATTTTGGACTTGTAAGACCAAATAGATTTTCTTCTGAGTTAATGGAATCAAAGTCTGTGTTTTTATTGTAAGCATTTGATAGAATCAATGCATGAGACGATGATTTTTCTTGGAGGTTTGGCTCTGAAATAGTGGCCACCTGCATGATGGTTTTGGCTCTAATGTCAGGCTGATAAAATTTGAGAATACCATATTTCCGACTTTTACTTCCATTGTAATTGTGAACAAACAAGGCTAGGAACCACCATTTTGCACAATGATGATACAGAACATAATGTAAAGGAGCTGTCTCACTTTGCATTTTATTCTTGTTTTAAAAGCCCTGTGAAGGAGGATCCGGTTCTGAGTCAATCAAGGGAGACCCACACATGCTGAGACTAAGTGGTATTTGGAGTAGAACAGTGATTCTCAACGAGGAGCACTTGGCCAAGTCTGACAGACATTGTCTGAAGACATTTTTGGTTGTGACAACTGGGGTGCTATTGGCAGCTCGTGGGTAGAGTCCTGGATGTTGCCACACAACTTACAAGGCACAGGACAGTCTCCACCACAAAGAATTATCTGACTGCAAATGTCAATATAAGAAGCAGACCTAGGGCTTCCCTGGTGGCGCAGTGGTTGAGAGTCTGCCTGCCAATGCAGGGGACACGGGTTCGAGCCGTGGTCTGGGAAGATCCCACATGCCACGGAGCAACTGGGCCCGTGAGCCACAATTACTGAGCCTGCGCGTCTGGAGCCTGTGCTCCGCAACGGGAGAGGCCGCGATGGTGAGAGGCCCGCGCACCGCGATGAAGAGTGGTCCCCACTTGCCGCAACTAGAGAAAGCCCTCGTACAGAAACGAAGACTCAACACAGTCATAAATAAATAAATAAATAAATAAAAGAACGTGAATTTCTTAAAAAAAAAAAAAAAAGAAGCAGACCTACTTGGTAGTACATGTACCCCTAAGTGCAACAAGTAGCATGCTGGCTGAGGTGGGTGTACACAAAGCCCCTCACAGTGAGGGGAAGAGCTTCAGCAAAGACATGGCGGGGCTTTAAACTCTATTTGTTACCTTGGCCCAGCTATGAAGTTGTTTGAAGTGGGCCTGACCAGTTTATCTTGTGGAGAGCCTATAGCCCCATCTCACAGCCCCACAGGTACTGGTGGTCTACATGCCCACATGCTTCCATGTTGATGTGTGTGTATGTGTGTACTTGGTGGGTGAGGATAGGCTTTGCAGGGTGTGTCAGCCCAAATATTGTCTCAGGCAAAACTGGACCAATAGCCACCCATTGGGCAAGACTCTGAATGCTGCAGAAATCCCCAAATAGCCAAAAGCCACCAGAGGTTTTCAGAGCATCTTCAACCCAAATAATCTGACTTCTCCTGAGATAGTTCTGGGGATCCTGGAACAGGCCTAAATTCAGGGGCAGAGATTTACAGAAAGGAATGTGAAGACCCAGCATCAGTAAGCTATAGGCCCAATTCCCAAGGTCAGTGTTCTATTCTGGCCCTATTCTTCAAATCACTAAAGATTCCACATTCTCTATCCTTATGATGGATGGGCAGAGGGCCACTTTTACTGCTTGTTAGTTTGCATTCAAGCATGCACTTTCCAGTTATGAATGCTAGCTTATAGGCATGCCTTGCTGAAAGCAACAAAAAATGTTCTGAAAATAAGACTTGCAATGAATTATTGTCAGTAGAATCCCATTTAGATGTAAGCAGGGAGATTATTATTTCAAGTAAATTACCTACTGAATATCTTGGGAAACTGGGCTAATTTATCTACTCTGGATTTTCATATATAATGTTTAAAGAGTGATATAACAGGATTGCATTAAGGCTATTTTAAAAATAAATTTATATATCCCTCTACTGAATCCACCTTAAAGATATTATCTTTCTTGAAGAAAAAGGTATTAAATCCACAAAAACAGACACATAGACACATGCCTTCTACTTCTTGTGCAGTAACATTTGCAAGCTGTAAACGTCTTTTGAGACCACCCTGAACTACTTTGTAAGCTAAAAAGTGTTATCAAAATGTTATTTTTTTGTTATTATAAAATGGTCTCTGAGAGTGACAGGAAATTCATTCGGTATGAAAATCATAATCAATCTGCCCAAATTAATTTGTAAAGTACAATTTTAATTGTGTCCTGCCCAGATTGTGATCCTTTGGGATCCTACATGATGCCAGCCACATGGCCTATAGACTAATATCTTTGGCACACCTGCAACCCATTAGCAACATCTGGTTGGGATGCTCTGACCCAGAGGAGTCTCGAGAATGCATCAGAATTACCCAGAAGTTTTGTTAAAACAGAGATCATGGGCCCCATCTCCAGATACTTCTATTCCTTGGGTCTGAGATAGGGCTGGAAAATTTGCATTCTAACAAATTCTTAGATTCAGTAGAAGCTGAGTCTGCTGGTCTGGGACCACCCTTTGGAAAATAATGTTTGGCTTTTGGCTGGGGTCAGCAAATGTTTTCTGTAATGGGCCAGATAATAAATATTTTAGGCTTGGCTAGCCATACGGTCTCTGTCACTACTACTCAACTCTGCCATTGTACCCTGAAAGCAGCCACAGACAATATGTAAATAAACGGGTGTAACTATATTCCAGTAAGCCTTTATGTATCAAAAAAAAAAAAAAAGCAAGGGCAGGATTTGGCCAGTGGACTATACCAACCTCTGACCTCTGGGATAAAGTGTCTCTAGGTGAGATTTTTATTCTCATTTTCCATTATTCTACACTGGGTTTCAGCCACAATAGGCCCATCTTGTTCACCAGGGTATGTGTGTGCGTGGTTTTGTGTGTGTGTGTGTGTGTGTGTGTGTGTGTGTGTGTGTGTGTGTGTGTGTGTGTGTGTGTGTGTGTACTTTCACAGTGTTGTCAAAATATTATCATACACCAGGAATGGAAAACAGGAGAGGTTAGTGAGAAAAGAAGACAGAGAATTAGCAAGGAAAAAACCATTTTAACTAACCAAACTGAGCCCCAAACTAAAACATCTCTTAGTTGTAAAAGGTATTTAAAAGGTTTGAAAACATCTTTTCAATGTTCCCCCATCCTCCAGCTGTTTTTTCCTACTCCTAACTTGGGGATCACACAACCTTTCCAGGATGGCAGTCTTTTGGGTTTTAGTGCATGAACACTTTCCTAAAGCTTCAGTTTCCAAACCTGATGGAAAAGCTTATTGTGAGTTATATGCTACTGCTATCACAGGAGAAAAGTGGCTCCAAAAACAAGAACATTTCATGGGAAAAAAGGGAGGCTTTGGAGTTTCTGTTATTGATGCTATCTTTGCAATACATCTAAAACCCTGCAATGCTTCTGAGTTTCATGTCCCAAGCTCTCAAGAAAAAAGGCAATTTCAGTTCCTCCCCTGTCTTTATCCTTCCATTCAAACAAACCAAAAATATTTTATAGATAACTTGTATTTTTAGTTCACTCAAAGGCATTAAATCCACTGGATCAAAAGTCATTTCGGTTTCTACAATTCCATTAAAATTGTAAAGGGAAGGACAGGCATGAGGTAATCAAATGAATTATTCACTTATGTGACCACAGTCTCTTACTAAATTAAGTGCACTGTCTCTACAGGTAAGGGTCACACATAAAAAAATGTTAAATTGTTTTGAATGGTTTCACTATTTTTCATTTAAATCAAAAATAGAAAGAGAACAATGTTATCTTCCCAGTAGAGAACCAACTCAACCGTAAAAGAAAGGGTAACAAAGATTAATAAGAACATCAAGCTGAATTCAACTTTGTAATTTCCTTTTTATGATACTATCTCATGTAAAATTACACACTCTACAGACATATGTTATATAGCATCTTCCTATGGCTTCAATCCAAAATGAATAATAACGCTCCTTGAGAAATGGCTGTGAACAACAGTTTCCTTCCCTCCTTTGATCTGGAATGCCGTGCAGATTATCGAGAGAGTTTCCATTTCCCTGTTTCTGACAGACATTGGGTTAATTCAGCTGCTGACATTAGTACCAGCAATTGGAACAAATTCTGAGCCACTCAGTGCAGAGCCTTGAGTAATCAATACAGTTTTAAAACAAAGCAGAAATGTCCTGAAATTAGACATAATTATAATGCAGTTGGTAAAATGTCATTAAGAGAGTACAGTCGATGGAGGAGTAGGGTAGAAATATTTAAAACGTTCAAAATCACTGTGTCTGAAAAATTACTTTGGAGCTCGATATTACTCAAAGACAGGACTGAATGCTTGATTTTAATCGCATTATATGACACTTACACAAAACACAGAGCAAACAAGGAAACTCCACACTTGTAGGCTTATAGAATCATTATCACTTACCTGTTCCTGCTTTCCAGTCCATTAACTTGTAGGAGTCCAGAGACTAAGCACCACTGGCAGCTCTTTGTCTTCCTTACCCACTTTGGTTTCATATTTGTCTTTCACTTTGTTCTGAAAATCAAAATCCTTAAGGGGAAATCCTTCTGAAGATTTTTCCTCAAAGGCATTGCAACAATTGAGCTTTGGTTCAACTGGATCATACTGGTTGGCAAAGCACAGGGAGCTGGGCTGCTGTGTGGAAATGTAGCTTACCTTCTGTGCTTGGGTGTTGGAATGTTCTTCCAATAAGTAATATCCTTTTTCTTCATCATAACTGGGATTTTAGTTCTAAAGGGAAATCATATAAAAAGTAGGTTACCATTTATCATTGTTCATGTGAACTGTATAGAATCACCAGTCTTATTCTCTAAGCAGGCAAGCAAATAATTTTTGACCTTACTATTCCTTTTCTTGAAACAATTTTAATTTTATATATTACCTTAAGTTTTATTTCCAGATGTGTGACTTCTTAAGAAACGTTTTTGAGATCATTGATCTGCCAAACGTGTTCAGATCCATATGTTCTGTGTTTCACAATAGACCACTGATTCCTAACTACAGCTTTATGGTACCACAGCATTGACCCCAATTATGCAGTTTTATCAGGGAATGTCTCAAAGCCCTAAATTCATTTATATTCTCCTAATTGAAACGTGTGTGTGTGTGTGTGTGTGTGTGTGTGTGTGTGTGTCTCCACATAGAACAGAGTAGTTTAAAGGCAAAAGGATGAGGGATTTTGTAAAATCAAACCACAAACTGACTTAATCTAAAGAAACTGCAACTGTGTCTATTGATTTGAAGTACTACCCATTCTCAAACCAGCCATTTTTAAAACTATTTTTTAATGTCAGCAGATTATATACAAAATTAGCCTGTGCACTACAAAAATGTCAATGTCACGAGAGACAAAAAAAGGTTGATGATGTTTTCCAAATTCAAAGAGACTAAAAAGATACAATTGAATAAAATGCCTGATCCTATAATAGACACTGGATGGAGGAAAATATTGCTGTTAAACACATCAAGGCAATTAACAAAATTTGAATATGTATTCTACATTAGATAATAATATTGTGTCAATGTTGTATTTTCTGATTTTGATCATTGTACTGTGGTTATGTAAGAGAATACACTTGTCTGGGCAAATACATGCAAAAGTGTTCAGGAAAAAAGGTGATGTCAGCAACTTACTCTCAAATGGTTCATCAAATATACGTGTATATATGCATATATACATACATACTACACACAAACACATATATATAGAGAGAAGAGAGACAGACAGAGAAACAGAAAGATACAGAGAAATAGAGGAAAAGCAAATGTGGCAAAGAGTTAATTGGTGAATTTAAGTGAAGGATATATGCAAGTTCATTGTACTATTCCTTGAACATTTGAATTTTTTCAAAATAAAAAAAAAAAGGTTTTTAAATATAAGCACAGTTGATAATTAATTTTGATGCTAGAGAAATGTTACTAAGATATTTTCACATGTATCTGGGTTTAATTTAAACTTCCCTCCACCACGATTATAATAAAGGTGTTGCATTTTTCCAGTAGATGAACTAAGCTCAAAAGAAACAGCCAGCTATTCAAAATCAGGGCTGCTTTGCACAAAAACACCAAGACTAATACTGTAACTTCCACCTAGAAAATGCTCAATAACTGATCTGGCCATGGATGGGTATTGAAAGACTGTTGAGGACATGAAAGATTTTTGTAATCACTGTGACTGATTCCCCAGCTGAAAACAGGAAATGACATAAACACATATTCAATATGGAGAACTTTGCCTTCTTCCCACTTTAGCTACCAGAAGATAGTCTTTAGGGAATATTAGCAGCTCAGGAGAAAAGACCCAAAAAACACCATCACTGGGGGTTTCCCAAAGAAACAGCCAGATTCTCCACCAGCTGTGCCTCCCTGTGGGTTGAGTGTTACCATTTGCTGGAAGGCTGAGCAGCTTCCTGAGGCTTAAGACAAGACTCCAAAGCAAAGAGCTTAAGATAAGACTTGTTTCAGATGTAATGCTGTCACCAAGGTGGCTGAGCTCACACAAAACCATCCGCAACAGCTGCAGCCGGAATCAGAGCTGAGCCAAGAGACTGTGACATGGGAAACGGGAAGTGTCTTCTACAGGCCACTTTCAGGAGGGGACTTCTGCCAATACTCCCTCCCCCTCATTTGCTTCTCCCCAAAGGAGAGAGTTGGTTAATCCAACTGGGCGTATACTGATCTTTATTGGGCCAAGTTACTGTGTCCCCAAAGCCTCATCTGTATTTTCTCTCTTTAACCACCTGGTTAAACTCAGGCACAGCTGGTCCTCTTGCTTGTTCTTGCATTCCCCAGTTTAGTCATGGCAGGGACACCAGACAGGGTCTATCTAAGGAGACCATCTGTACTCTCTCTCTGTTCTGGCTTCTTGCCCTGCCACTGCTCAGGTTAACAGGTAGATCTGTACTGTAGGTGAAGAGGTCTTTAATTTATGGGATGGAGCAGAATCTTAGATCTTTGGTTTTAATGGATGGATGAAGGACCAAGCAGGATGAGAGGTCACCAGAATAAGACTGACAAAAACAGCTGATGTTTATATTAACTGATGTGGAATAGGAAAGAAAATTTTAATATTATTTTTAAAAATCCAAAAGGATACTGAAATAATGACAATGAAACAAGAGACTGTTTATCAGGAAGATTTGAAAAATAATCCGGTCTAATGGAGGGATTAAACATTGAGGAGTCAGGTAGATATAAAGAAATTATCTAAAATGCAACTCATAGAGCAAAAGATGGAAATTATGAAAGAGAGGTTAAGAGATGTGGACGGTAGAGTGAGAATTTCCAATACACATCTACTCAGTTTCAGATGGAGAAAACCAAGTGAATGTGGGGGTGAGGAGAGAAGCAATATCTGAGAGATAGTGGCTATTATTTTCCAAAATTGATCAAAGTTCATGAAGTGCAATAAATTCTTAGCACCTCGACATACTTTACTAAGCAAAGAAGAAAAGATCTAAAAGCAACCAGAAAGGAAAGACACATTACTTACAAAGGAATAAAACTTAGCCAATTTCTTCTAAAAAATAATGGATGAGAGAAACAAGTGTGATGATAAATTCAAAGAGAGAAGATATTGGTCAACCTCGAATTATATACTCAATAAAAATCTTTGTCAAGAACAAGGGCAAAATGTAGACATTTTCAGACAAACAGAAACTGAGAAAGCTTAACCTGGGTGGGTGTTTTTTGTGATATTATACTTTAAACTACACATTTTCATTATATCATTCATGGCATACTTCTTGAGACAGACAGAAAGAAAGACATACACAAAATGAGTGGGTTTGCTCACGACAATTCCCCTCTAAAGATCTTCTAAAGAATGTGCTCTAGGAAGAATGCAAATTATTCTAGAAAGATAGAGCTGAGATATGAGAAGGAATTGTCAGCCAGAAAAATGGATAAAAGATGCAAAAAGCCAAACAATTATTCACAAAATAATAAGAAAACACACAGAATTCAAGATAGACCCAAAATCCTGAACAACAAAACATATAATTTGAGTGGATTATTAAAATGTCTTAAAATTATTGTATTGTTCAGGAGGCAGGTAAATATACTGATACTCATTTTAGGCTATTATTAGGTTAAACAGTGATATTAAAGT
The DNA here is from genome assembly GCF_028021215.1 of Eschrichtius robustus. Taxonomy (NCBI): domain Eukaryota; kingdom Metazoa; phylum Chordata; class Mammalia; order Artiodactyla; family Eschrichtiidae; genus Eschrichtius; species Eschrichtius robustus. The sequence continues at coordinate 37,937,531 of NC_090839.1, forward strand.
TTCCAGGGTATTTTCTAAAACAAAAGAATACTAATTATTTTTTTAGGAAAGAGAAAATTAGTACAGAGAAAAAAGTTAGAATTAGGTGAACATTATTTCAAAACAAAATAAGAAAGGAGAACATAAAAGCAATATTTTTAAAATAGGTCAAGTAGAAAGGGCAAAATGAATTGGAATAAGTGAGTTTAAATACATCAGTAATGACAATAAATGTAAATGAACTAAATCTCCAGGTAATAAACAAATATTATCATATTAAGCATATTTTAAAAGATTACTAAATTTTTAAATCAAATATTCAAATTGATTTCCTCTGAGTTTGCTTTGGACAAAGAAGAAATATGGAATTTGAAATCCTAGAAAGAAAGGTATGGTAAAGGTAGATCTTCCAAATTACTGAATCTATTTTTTTCTTTTGAGAAATTGACTAAATTTTGAACTGGAAAACCCATTTGAAACAATTTTCTCAATCTCCATGTTTTGTTCTATGCAGTGTGGTTCCTATGAAACTCAAAATAGCTCCAAGTTGACCAGCTTGAGATAAACATGTTTGTGTGGCTCATGTTTGTTTATTTATCCACCCACAGCAAATTTGTTTTTGTAGTCCCCGGACAAGTGGTCATTTCACCCACAGCCACTTATCCAGTGTGTACAGTAAATAATGTTAATATTATTAATTAGCTTAATTCCTGGGTTTACCCACATTTTATTGGACTGACATTTTTTAAAGAAAATACCACCATGGGGTTTCTGGTGGCATCAGACCAGGGATTAGATGTGACAGTAAGATGGAGTAAGCAGTCTAATCCCCGTCACCCTCCACTCTGCTCCATTATCATCTCTGGCATCTAACCACACCTCCTAATATATACGTGAACCAGTGTGACCATGAAGAGAATAATATAAACTCTGTCTAGACTGAAACTTCCCAACTAAGAAAGAGGCAAGTATTTGAGATTATTAGAGAGGGAAAAAAACAGAGTTGGTGTGAAAGATGAATGGTGGGAGAGTGCTACAGGAATGGAAAAAAATTAAAGGAGGCTAAGCCTGGCCTTGCTGAGGGTGCTGTGCCGGGAAACTTTATCTTTCCTTCTTCTGCCCAAACCTTAAATACTTGGGAATGAGTTGATGTATTTTGTCCCATTTACTACAGCTGGTAAACAGTCTCCAGAAAAAAAGCAGGTGGGGTAGCCAAAGGAAGAATGCAGGAATATATAAAAATGCTGGGTGGAAGAGCAAAGGTAAACTTCTGAGTCCTGGTGGAACCCTCCCTAACTGGGGACCAGAGCAGCAGCTGAAAATATTTATGCAGACTTGGGGATTGTAGAAGTCTGGGTCACCATCTCCATGGGTTTCCATATTCTTTGCCTTTAAAGAAATAGCTCATCTTCTAACTGAGCTTGTTGCCAGCTTTCCATTACCCACACCACCATTCCATCATGACATCCACAAGGGACCTAGAGAGGAAAGTTTCCTTAATTGAGGAAGAGTGTGAGATCATAATCTACACTCAACAGGTCCTGAATATAGAAAAAGGCAGCGGGCCTAGGTTTAGTGGTTAATGTAAACAGGAAATCGGGAAAACAAGGAGTCTCTCTGTGCTTCAGTTTCCTCATCTATAAAATGGAAATAATAATCTCTAACTCTTAGACTATACAAATTAATTCAATATAAATAGTGATGACCAGTAAGAATTTACTGTTCCCTAATAATAATTCTCATTACACAAGTATGCACTTGAACTGGTGCCCCTGGGGCATTCCTATATGCACATGGAAGAAGAGAGAGCTCATGGTAAAACTGAAATAGCCATATTAATTGAGGCACAAACATCTCTGCTATCGGGATTTAGTCTCAAAAAAGAAAGAGTTTAGGAGAAAGTGTGTCCTGACAAAAAAAAAATCCAATCAAAAAATGGGTAGAAGACCTAAACAGACATTTCTCCAAAGAAGACAGATAGATGACCAACAGGCACATGAAAAGATGCTCAGTATCACTAATTATTAAAGAAATGCAAATCAAAACTACAATGAGGTATCACCTCACACCAGTCAGAATGGCCATTATGAAAAGTCTACGATTAATAAATTCTGGAGAGGATGTGGAGAAAAAAGAATCTTCCTACACTATTGGTGGGAAAGTAAATTGGTGGAGCCACTGTGGAGGACAGCATAGAGGTTCCTTAAAAAACTAAAAATAGAGTTGCCATATGATCCTGCAATCCCACTCCTGGGCATATACCTGGAGAAAGTTCTAATTCGAAAAGATACATGCACCCCAATGTTCATAACAGCACTATTTACAATAGCCAGGACATGGAAGCAACCTAAATGTCCATCAACAGATGAATGAATAAAGAAGTGGTGGTATACATATACAATGGAATATTATTCAGCCATAAAAAAGAATAAAATAATGCCATTTGCAGCAACATGGATGGACCTAGAGATTATCATATTAAGGGAAGAAGAAAGACAAATATATCACTTATATATGGAATCTTAAAAAATAATACAAATGAACTTATTTACAAAAGAGAAATAGGCTCACAGACACAGAAAAAAAAATTTATGGTTACCAAAGGGGATAGCAGGGGGGAGGGGGAGAAATAAATTAAGAATTTGGAATTAACACTTACACACTACTATATATAAAATAGGTAAGCAACAAGGACCTACTGAATAGCACAAGGAACTATACTCAATATCTTGTAATAACCTATAATGGAAAAGAATCTGAAAAAGTATATATATATATATATATATGTGTGTGTGTGTGTGTGTGTGTGTGTGAATCACTTTGTTGTACAATTGAAACTAACACAACATTGTAAATTAACCATATTCCAATTTTAAAAAAAGAAGGAATTTAGGAGAAAGTGTGTCCTGAGTGATCACAGAGAGAAACAAACCCAGGAGATTCAGGGGCACATGGGATAAGGAAAAGCAGGAGCCCCAAGCATAAAAAATGATTGCAGGGGGCCAAGGGTAGATGGGCACCACTTCAGGGGCCCAGGCTGAGCATTGGTTAGATTGGGGTTAGAGTTAAATGTCGAGCTCTGGCAAAGCTGGTAATGTCACTGTGAGTATCAAACAATGGCTTATATGTTATATAAAACCAGCCTTCTCACTTTGCAGATTCCTACAGAGAGTGGACTGTGTGACCAACAAACTCTTGAAGTTGGGTTCACCTAGAACTGGGTGGGAATACTTAGACAGAGTGTGTATTTTATACCTAGATGGGTGATTACATTAAAGAATAGAAAATAATTTTCTGGCCAGTGCTGATAAGAGCCCCTTCACTCTCCATTGCAATTATCAGGATAAGCCAGAGTGTTTTGTTCCTTGTGCTCAGGGCATGAGCTGCAAATACTGCACTTAAAAAGCATTGGCTCTTATCTTGGAAAGAGCGAGTGGTTTTTCTCTGTTATTATTATACTAATTCTCTGTTGGTAGAGGGTGCGGTTCATAGACTCCCCAGGGATTCATCTGAGACCTTTTGTGGGTTCTGATTGAAAACTGTTCACTGGATGAGTGAGTTCACTGTAAAGTCTCAGACTTTCATTGTTGGGACTGGAGGTTTCATGCTACTTTGCTGCAGCTGCTCCAAATCCTCATCTTTTCTCATCATTTAATAGAGAGCTGGAAGGGAAGACATAGAAAAGGATTGTTAGTCAAGTGAGTGCCCTGGAGAGGTCCATGAAAAGTCTCAGGCAATTGGAACAGTCTCTGGTCCCAGCAGAGGACCCTTCCCCTGTGGCAGGATGACTTACTCTCTGGCTGTATCTAAATGCCCTGGAGTAAAAGATTTTGAGAACTCCTGCAAAAGTTGCTTCGGCTCATGGTGATAACCACGGACCTTTTAGAGGGCAATGAGGCCTTGCTGGTTAGATGCTATGTTTGGCTAAGGCCATGTCTACATGTATGGTTTCTCAAAATGTCCTGTCCGATTAGCAGCAGCAGCAGCACCTGAGAACTTCCAAGGCATATTCTTGGGCCCCACCCCAGAACTATTTATTCAGAATCTCTGGGGATGGGTTCAGCAATCTGTGTTTTAACAAGCCCTCCATGTGATTCTGATACACACTAAAGTTTGAGGACGTCTGAGCTACGGAGACCAATTTTAACTGTTTTTACTGGATTGGCCTGTCAAGTTAGCTGGACCAAAATAGTGTTTGCATATTAAAAAGTTCTGAACTATTGAAAAGTTTACTAACTATAAAGTAAGTTCCTCAAAGGAGCCCTCCTACACTGTTGGTAGGAATGCAAATTGGTACAGCCATTATGGAAAACAGTATGGAGGTTCCTTAGGAAACTAAAAATAGAGCTACCATATGATCCTACAATCCCACTCCTGGGCATATATCTTGACAAAACTATAATTCAAAAAGATACATGCACCCTTATATTCATAGCAGCACTATTTGCAATAGCCAAGACATGGAGACAACCTAAAAGTTCATCTACAGATGAATGGATAAAGAAGATGTGGTACATATATACAATGGAATACTACTCAGCCATAAAAAAGAATGAAATAATGCCCTTTGAAGCAACATGGATGGACCTAGAGATTATCATATTAAGTGAAGTAAGTCAGACAAAGACAAATACAATATGATATTGCTTATATGTGGAATCTAAAACAATGATACAAATGGACATATTTACAAAACAGAAATAGATCCACAGACATAGAAAACAAACTTATGGTTACCAAAGGAGATGGGGAGGATGGATAAATTAGGAGTTTGGGATTAACATATATATACTCCTATATATAAAATAGGACCTACTATACAACAAGGACCTACTATATAGCACAGGGAACTATACTCAATATTTTGTAATAAACTGTAAGAGAAAAGAATGTGAAAAAAATATGTATAAAACTGAATCACTGTGCTGTACAACTGAGACTAGCACAACATGGTAAATCAACTATGCTTCAATTTTAAAAAAATAAATAAATAAAAATAAAAATCTTGTATCCCTACTGAAAAATAAATAAATAAAGTTTCTCAGGAGGCCTAACTCTTCTATAAACTGGTGTCCCAGAGCTGGAGATAGAGCCCTAGACCATTGGCAAAAAATAAAAATTAAAAAAGTAAACACTGATACCACATCCTACTCGCAGAAATTCTGATGTAATCGGTTTGATGTTCTATCCAGGCGTCAGACATATCCGCAGTTGACTTTAATGTGCAGCTGTAGTGGTCTGGTTGCCAAAAATGGCCACAAATTATATCCCTCCTGGTATCTGTATCCTTTGTAATGTGCCTTTGTCGTTCCTTGCTCCTCCCATCAAGAGGAGGAATATGACCTTGGACAGGTAGCAAACATAACGTAAGCAGAGACTTATAACATGTTTACTCATCAGTGCTTATTCATTTGTTGCTTTGGAACATGGGACACCGTGTAATCCAGCTTGGAGGATAAGAGACCCAAGTGGTCCAGCTGTAACAACCACGAACATCAGAAACGCAGCCAGTCCCAGCCCACTTGCTATCCATAAATGTGTGAGCAAGGCCAACAAAGATAAGCCAGACTTGAGCCAAGAACTGATCTTCTATAGTGAGCTAAATAAGTAGTGGTTGTTTTAAGCCACTAAGATTTGGGGAGGTTTGTTAAGCAATCATGGTCAGGTAGAAGATAACGCTTGCAGTCAATGAAATGGTGACTCCTGGAAAGTGAATCATCAAGCCGAGGAGATCATTCCAGACACCCCTAGCCTGAGGGTTGTGTGGCTTAGCTCACCAGGCCACTCTGAGCTTCCTCCTTCTCCCCTTCAAGTAAGAATGCCCAGTTACCAGTACCTTCCACAAGTCCCCTGATTCACTCAGCTATCACCAAAGGTAAAAGGGAAAATGGACCATGAAAGCATAAAGAGTTTGGAGAATTTCAAGGAAAATAGAGCACAAATTTGAGTCCAAATCATGTTTTTAAAAGAGAATATTGAATAGAATATTTATTGTTAAGCATCTGAGATAAAGCTTGGTTTCTGGATTACCCACAGCTAAGATTAAGGAAAGCTTATGAGATTTGTATCTTGAATCATCCCAGAATTTTTTAGTACGTGTAAGGAGATGTATTTCTTGACAAAAAGGAGACAAGTAGGAAATAAATGACTGAACATAATCTCTTGTCTATAATGCATCATGGCTGCAATACTCTTCTGCCACTCAGCATAGAATAAGTGATATTTTAGCCGCAGTGTGGGTTGGGGGAGGTTTGATTTGACTCATATCTTGCCCTTGGCTCTCTCTCTATCCTCATTTGGCTTTACTCCTTTCCCATCTTCTAACTACTGTCTTGTTGCTATTGTTTCTACTTTTGCTCTAGTCCACTTAACCTTGTACCTAACTCCTTTTTTATCTTGGATTTAACTATTCCAAAAAGTCCATCCTAGACTAAATTAGTGGCCTATTTTCTATTTGCAGCCTTCCTGTATTTACCTTTTATAATAAGGCTTTTCACCTATATTGAGGTCACTCTAGACTATGAACAGCTTCAGAGTAGGAAGTATATCTTATCCACTGTTGTGTATCATATATTAGGAAAGCATTTGACTGCAAGTGACAAAAACCTGACTAGCAGAGCCTTAATAAGTAAGATTTATTACCCCCACAGACTGAAAAGGAATCTGGAGGAATGCACTTGGTGGCTTTGATTCCTATCATTTCAGTTGCCAACAGGAATTTTGGCTCTTTCTATCTTCCTGCTTCAACATGCTTAGTTCATGACTGATTTCATTTCACCCTTATTATTACTTTTATCTTCATGGGTGCAAAATAGCTGCTGTGCTTCCGGGTCTACAGTTAATTCAGGAAAAGGAAAAAAAAGAAGAAATACCAGCAAGGTTTATACTATTTTCCTATGAAAGCAAGAGTCTTTCCAGAAGTTGCACAGCAGAAGTTTGTTTAAGTCTCATAATTTAGAAATGTGTCTAATGGGCATCCCTTGCAGCAAGAGTATAGGGCAGCAGATGCAGAGTTGTTGTTATGTGTGCAGCATGCGTTATTTGTTGAATAAGTGTATGAGGGAATTGCATTTCAGATTAAAGAAGATAAAACTTCTCCCTTTAAGGATCCTGGACTCTCAAATCATGAACCCTACAGAGGTATTTAGCCTAAAAATTGTCACACCTGACCCATTTGTGGCACTCCTAATGAAGTCCATGGTTTGTGCGTTTCATACACAGGGTGTGGGGTTAGCCATGTAGGTGGTATAAATTATGGAATCCAGCCATTCTATGGTCTAACTGAAGGGCAGTGTATAGAAGTTGAACCTGAGAAAGTTATCTCAACATTAGAAAAACTTCTTCTAAGGGAAATTCATGTGCAGATTTAAGGAAGCAAATGTCTAGCACCCATCTTTTTACCCATTGAAATATGCAGCCAACTAACTGATAGATGTAGGCATCAGTCAGAGATCAAAGAATAACTTTTATGATTGAAAAAGGCTAGTTCAAGAAAGTATCTTCTATCTGCTATCCAATATGGCTCCTTTGGAACTTACATATGTGTTACAGGTACTTGGGGAAATACCATCCTCCCCACGGGGGCATGTTCCTGAAAAACTTACATAAAGAACAGATGGGAATGCATGCTCTTTGCTGGCAAGCTGATCCCACAGAGCAGGACCTGAGTCAAGCATGCTTAGCTTCTTCGGACCTCACCTATTAGTTGCTCCCTGCAGGGTAAGGGGTAAGGGGATGGAGAGAGGCCAGAGTGTTAACTCTAGTAGAAATTCTTGCCTCTCCCAGTAGACCACAGTATAAAAATGCTCTATTACCTCCTTATCTAGGTACACCAATCAGCTGTTTTAGCTAACACCTGCTGCTAAATCAGCCAGGTGTAAAGGACTTGTATCGTCGGGAACTCCATGGTAACAAGGATAGAGAACTCTGTGGCAGATGGAATATATTTATCCAGACAGAGTGTTTGCTAGTGGCTCCTTACAAAAAGTAAATAATTAATGATGGTGGTGATGATGAAAATATTAGCAAGGATTCTACTCTGGAAGTTACTCCAGAAATGAGGAGAGATGGGTTTCATTTTGAATGAAATTGGAAAACAGAAACCAGGAGTATTAAAGGCTACATGTCACTGTTTCTCTTTTTCATAAAGAAATTAATATTTTGAGAGTTAATGTTGTTTTCTTTTTGTTTCTTTTTCTTCTAATTTGCTGTTACTGTGTTTTATGATCAAAAAAACTACTCAGTATCCTTAGTGCAGTGTCCTCTATCTCTCATGAAACCCTGACACTATCATGTGAACAAGCCCAGGCTAGCTTGCTGGAAGAAGAGAGATCACATGGGAAAGAGCCAATTTGTACCAGCTGAGGCCATCCTAGACTAGCCTTCAGCCAGGTAACTCCCAAATATGTGAGAGAGCCTGGCCAAGATCAACAGAGCTGCCTCCTTGATCTATAACTACCTGAGAAGGCAAGGCTACAAGTACACTCAGCTGACTTGGAGACCTGTGAGCAATAATAAATGTTTATTACTTTAAGATACTGAATTTTGGGGTGGGTTGTTATGCAGCAGTAGCTAAATGATGCAAAGCCTTGTCTTAGGGACTGGCAGTACAGGTTTGACATAGACAAACTACCACAGTTTCTACCAACTACTCAGTTGGTTTTAGAATATAATACATTTGGAATCTGACTTCCAAATCAAACACTAAACTTTTTTTTTTTTTAAGTTGCAAAACTGCTTGCCTGCCTGATAGATTTTTAAATTTTTTTAAAAATTATTTATTTATTTTTGGCTGTGTTGGGTCTTCGTTTCTGTGCAAGGGCTTTCTCTAGTTGCGGCAAGCGGGGGCCACTCTTCATCGCGATGCGTGGGCCTCTCACTATCGCAGCCTCTCTTGCTGCGGAGCACAGGCTCCAGAGGTGCAGGCTCAGGAGTTGTGGCTCATGGGCCTAGTTGCTCCGTGGCATGTGGGATCTTCCCAGACCAGGGCTCGAACCCGTGTCCCCTGCATTGGCAGGCAGACTGTCAACCACTGCGCCACCAGGGAAGCCCCCACCTGCCTGGTAGATTGATGGTGTATCTCTGTGTACAGAGGTAATTTGAAGATGTGTTGGTTGTGCCAATTGGCTGAATACCATTAAATATAAAACCTACCTGGCTGTTAATATTTTGATGAATAGCAGTGGGTGGGTTGTTTTAAAAGTACCTGGTCATTTCACTAAAACAACTTTTAATTCCCTGATTCATACATTTCAAATCTCTTTATAAGGAATCCAAAAGTTCCCAAGGAATGGGCCCAGAATATAGAGTGGAGTAAGAGTTATTATGCTAAGTTGCACATTCTTATTGGGGGCAGTATGGCCCCCAAAAGAAAGGAAATTGGTTCTTGGGGGGCAAAAAAACTTAGATGTTACAATGGCATGTGGCCTTCCAAAGAGCTACAGTACATAAACAGATATATAGTATATCCATGATATTAGAATTCCTTGGGGGAGGGGAGGGGTGACTTAATATACAAAAAAGTCTAAAAAGTCTCCTTAGGGGAGGCAGTAATATAAAAACAGTTGAGAAACACTGTTCTAAGCAGAGGCCAGCATCAAATTGTCGTGGGCAATAATTTCTTCATCATATCCTCTCACATTATTTATTTTCCTCTTAACTAGATTTGAAAATTCCTAAGATTTCTTCTATTCCTCAGACTCTAAATTAACTGGTCTTTTACTGGAACAAGTTAAAATTTACTACTTATGTTAACAAAGTTAAAAAAGAAAGTAGATAGAATTTTAACTGGCCCAGACATTCTGGTGGATTAAAGGGAATAAAATGAATTTTTCTAGCTGAGAATGAACCTTTGGAGTTGAGAGGCAGGAGAGGTGGACAAAGAGGGAAACAGGGATGGGAGGAGTGTAGGGAGGGAGAGTATTGAGAGCACAAGTGACAGGAAATAGACACAGGATGAGCAGCGTGGTCCACAGGTGTTAAAGTTCTACCAGTGGGCACTCAGAATGGTTTTACAAAGTCAACACAATACTTAATTTTTTTTAAATGGAACATCTTTAATTGTGGCAAACATTCTCTGTTTGGCCACAGTTTCTAACCCTCAATCCAAATTATACCTTCCTGTTACCTATTTGGTTTCTTTCAGAATCTGAGTTTGCAATCCCTGGTTGTTGATGAGAAGCAATTAAAGTGAGAATCCAACACCTTAGACCAGGGGTCCGAAACCCCCAGGCCATGGACCGGTGCTGGTCCATGGCCTGTTAGGAACTGGGCCGCACAGCAGGAGGTGAGCAGCAGGCGAGTGAGCAAAGTTTCATCTCTATTTACAGCTGCTCCCCATCGTTCGCATTACCGCCTGAGCTCTGCCTCATATCAGATCAGTGGCAGCATTAGATTCTCATAGGAGCACAAACTCTACTGTGAACTGCGCATGCGAGGGATCTAGGTTGCACACTCCTTATGAGAATCTAATGCCTGATGATCTGAGGTGGAGCTGAGACTGTGATGTTAGCACTGGGGAGCGGCTGCAAATACAGACTATCATTAGCAGAGAGGTTTGACTGCACAGAGACCATAATCAATCAATTGCTTGCCGACTCATATCAAAACCCGATCAGTGAGTGGCAAGTGAAAACGAGCTCAGGGCTCCCACGATTCTGCATTATGATGAGTTGTATAATTATTTCATTATATATTACAATGTAATAATAATAGAAACAAAGTGCACAATAAATGTAATGTGCTTGAATCATCCCAAAACCAACCCCTCCCTCCACCTCCCCAGTCCATGGAAAAATTGTCTTCCATGAAACCAGTCCCTGGTGCCAAAAAGTTTGGGGACTGCTGCCTTAGACAGTGCAGGCTGTAGATCCCAACAGCCCCAGTCCTACATTGGATGAACAAGTTACTCAGCCTCTTCTCTGTCTCTATTTCCTCTAAATTATAAGCAGTAACATCTAATGTAAGGGGTTTTGTGAGAATGAATGGGGTTAGCAGGTCTTCAGTGGATAGCAGAGTGGCTGGCACATTGAAGGTACTCAATCTATCCTGGTTCATTTTTCCTACATCTTTCTCTCTCTTCTGTTCATTTCTCTTCTGCCCCATTTTCATCCTGTATCTCTCCTCTTTCTTTCTCCTCATGGTTCTCCTCTCTTTCTCTCCTGCCTCTGCCTGAAGGGCTCACACTTCGAGGACTTGTGTGCTCAGCTTCTACTCCTTAGAAAGGACCTTGCTTCCTCCAGGATTAGAATGAGCCCTGCCTCCACCCCCACCTGCAGCCAAATCCTACTGCCGGCTTCACACCATGGTGATAAGTGGAACAAGAGGGGCTCTCCTTTCCAGACTTGGGGCTTCTAGAATCAATGTCATATCCACAAACAGAAGTTCCATTACAAAATCCATGTAAATTGGTGCAACCACTATGGAAAGCAGTACGGAGGTTCCTCAAAAAACTAAGAATAGAGCTACCATATGATCCACGGATCCCTCCTGTGCATATATCTGGACAAAACTATAATTTGGAAAGATATATGCACCCCTACGTTCATAGCAGCACTATTCACAATAGCCAAGACATGGAAACAACCTTAATGTCCATCAACAGATGAATGGATAAAGAAGATATGGTATATATATATATATATATACAATGGAATACTACTCAGCCATAAGAAAGAATGAAATAATGCCATTTGAAGCAACATGGATGGACCTAGAGATTATCATACTAAGTGAAGTAAATCAGAAAGAGAAAGACAAATACCATATGATATCACATTTATGTGGAATCTAAAATATGACCCAAAGTAAATTATCTACAAAATAGAAACAGACTCACAGACATAGAGAACAGACTTCTGGTTGCCAAGGGGGAAGAGGAGTGGGGAAGGAATGGATTGGGAGTTTGGGATTAGCAGATATGAACTATTATATATAGGATGGATAAACAACACAGTCCTACTGTATAGTACAGGGAGCTATATTCAATATCCTGTGATAAACCATAATGGAAAAGAATATGAAAAAGAATGTATATATATGCATAACTGAATCACTTTGCTGTACGGTAGAAATTAACACAACATTGTAAATCAACTCTACTTAAATAAAATAAAGTATTTTTAAAAAACTTATATTCCAAATACCAAGAAATAAAGAACAAAAGTGATTTGAAAAACATTTCTACTCAAGATAAAAACGTCCAGCAGCTGCACCTACTTAACCTACAAAATCAAGGGAAGTTACTTTAATTACTTTACTCTTTCTTCTTTTGGCTGAAATTGTTTTCTATGGCCAATACTGAAATATAAATGCTAAAGAATCTAAGGGTTTTATTTTTAAGTGATGATTCTCTGGAATTATCTTGCACTCAGTGCCAGTTGAATTGTTTCATTTATTTCTTTGTGATACTGCTCTTTATGTAAAGTTAATAGTGTGAAGTGCGTTGAAGAAAAACAACTTGAATTCTTTTTTCCTTTAATAGTTTCTAAAACAATCTAGACGATTGCTGTAACCATTAATGAGACTCCTTTTAATTTTTTTTCTAATGGGTTATCTATTCTCTCTACATGGGACTTTCCTGGGTAATTGATTCTATTATTTTCATTCCACTTTTCAGCTGTGAGATTGAGGCTTGTTCACACCATTTGGGAACCATTTTTATCTCTGTTGCTTCCCCCTTATCATTTCAGATGCCTGTGTGTGTACTTCTCAAAGAGCAAAATTCAAAATAAAATTTGCTCAACATATAAGGTGCTAAGATGTTCTCCCTACACCCCGTGTGATTAGCCTTGACTTTGACACCCTCAGGGGCCAGAGCCTTGCTACTCAGGTTTGAAACCCCAGCATAAAGCTCTGCACAGAAGGACTCAGAAGGTGAAGAATGGCCCTCATGACAACTAGGCCACAACATTTCTCACTGAACATAAACAACTCTCAAAGCACATAAACAGGACAGGGGCAAGGCTGCTTGGCACCCTCAACAAACCATTAACCATGGCCCCCTCCTGACTACCAACAATACATCTAGCTCTGTTTAACCTTCCCATCTCTCAGAGAAAAATTATTCAGATACCCCAGCTTGGACAACATCCCCTCAAAACTGGCCCCTGTTTCCTTAAACCCATTGTAGAATCATCCACCATGAACCCACATCCCATAAGATACTCCCCATAACGCCTCAGGGAGGCGGGGTCTCCTTTGCTGCTGCAAATTAACTCAGGCTCATTTTATTTGACTCAGGATGTGTTCCAGAAGGGCTTTAACAGTCAGTGAGCTTTAACAGTAGGTCCTTAATAAATGCCTGATTAATAAATTTTCTTTAAAAAAGAAAAAAACAGCACATTTTTATGAGCACAGAGACTCCTCCTTTTCAAACTCCCTCTAACTTCATTTCTGAAGCACTGTTCTCTCTTGACCTTCCTACTGGCCCCTCTTCTCCTCTGACTCCTGTGTTCCTTTTCCTAAATCTGCCCATTTTAGGTACCAACCTAGGATGCCATCCATGTCTCTCTTCTAAGTCACAGTTTCTTCGTCTATAAAATCAATGTACATTATTATATATACTGTGGTTGAAATTTCTAGTTTCCTGCCAATATTCATTATTTCTATCTTCCATAGATAGCAATTAAAAATTTAATTATTGAAAATTTAAAACATATACTAAAAGATAGAAATTAGTGTAATGACCCCTATGTGCCTATCACATAGTTTTAACAATTATTGACTCATGACAAATCTGGTTTCATCTGTATCTCTCATCCGAACCTTGCCATATTATTTTGAAGCCAATCACAGAAATATCATCCATTCTGTCATTTTATTCAGAAATATACCAGTATGTATTTCTAAAAGATAATGACTTTTCTGTAATGTATCACACTTAAAAAGTAATAATAGTTCATATCTTCCAATATCCATCAGTCTTTGACTTTCCCTCAATGTTTCCTAACTTTCTTTATTTAAATCAAGATCCAGATAAGGTTTACACATTATATTTGGTTGACATAATCTACTCCTTGAATTTTTTGGCCCTTGACATTTTTTATTGAGTAAACCAGGTTTTTTTGTCCTGTTTGGTTTCCCACAGTCTTGAGTCTGATGATGGGTATCACCTAGATGTTGTTTGGTATGTTCCTTTGTTCCCTGTATTTCCTATGAATTGGTAGTTAGGTTTAAAGACTAAATAAAAATAGATTTGAGTTTTTAAAAAGAGTTCTTCACAGTGGTGGTGTGTATTTGGTTGGGAAGCACATAATACTTTGCTTTTTTATGATGTTAACAAGTACTGAGGATCATTGCCTAAATCAATATGTACCTAATTTTTAGGAATTGTGAAGTGACAATACTCTGATTCTATTTTTTCTTCTTCATTTCTTAGCTAGAAAATGTTAACTAGAATTCATTACAAAGATAAACTTCCTCTAATCAACTGTTTGGCGACCTGAAATATAGTTTATATTATGTTGTTTTCAAAATATTCATTTGTTACCTGGCGTCCTCCAAAGGTAAGCAAATAGATGTTTTATTCTGCTATTATTTGGTTTTGGATTTTGAACTAATTGGTATATTTCAATCTATTGCAGTTACTAACCTTATTAAAGGTCTGAATTTCCCATTTTTGGTCAGTGACTCTCCAAGTTCATTCCTGAGACTTTTGACATGCACTTAGTAACTTTGATAACTTCCCTGTTCCAGGCACATCTTGGACACTTCCTGCGCTGGACCCAGAACTAACCATTTTCCAGGTGCCTTTAGTGGAGCAACAGCATTTACAGATAACACTCTTACATAAGAGGTACTTGTTTAACTGAGTTTGTCATTGTATCCAGCCAGGCCTTTTCAGTGGAGAGATCTAGAAAATATTTGTGTGTGTGTGTGTGTGTACATACATCTTTTTCTTTTTAAAGAAAATGTGTCATTAATTATTAATAAATCTTCAAATTCAGAACTACAGACTTTTTGTCTTAACTTTATTGATTTTTACCTTCCTATGCCTTTTCTTTCTGTCTAAAAATCCTGGTTCTTAATAACACTGAGCAAAATTATTCACTGCTTTATTCCA
Source organism: Eschrichtius robustus (assembly GCF_028021215.1). Taxonomy (NCBI): domain Eukaryota; kingdom Metazoa; phylum Chordata; class Mammalia; order Artiodactyla; family Eschrichtiidae; genus Eschrichtius; species Eschrichtius robustus. The sequence continues at coordinate 37,952,571 of NC_090839.1, forward strand.
CTGTCCACAGACTCAGAATAACAATCAATACCACCATCAATATATGATTACTAAAAAAACTTTTTATTACAATTTTGTTTTTGTCCATAGGGTACAGCTCACTAGGAATGTACTATCAAGTTCCTGTGTTTTAAAGTTACTCAAAATAGGGTGGTATGTGACCAAATAAATTTATAATCAGATTTGTTTCATTTTGCATTTGGTGTTTAGGAATTAGTTTTTAATTTTTAATTTTCTTCTATAATTATGTAAAATATTTACAAGTTTCCAAACTAGCATACAATCTATTCAGAAAAGTCAACTTCTAGCCTCATCTCTTCCACCTGTCCCTTTCTTCCCTCTACAGAATACTAATTTTTAAATTGTACTGTTCATCTTCCAACTTCTTAAAAGCAAATGTATATGTATATGTATATGTATATGCCTTCTCTTTCTTAGATAAATGGTAGCATACTCTTCTCTACTGTGCTTTTTCACACTCATTCCAGATATTCTTCTCTAAGAGTTTATAGAGCTTTTTCTCATTCCTTTCTACAGCTGCATAGTACTCCCTATGTAGAATTACCTGTTCCCTTTTGATGGATATATGTGTTGTCTCTGATGTTGTTTTTATAGATAGCGCTAAAGGATCCCTCAGAATAAAGACCAGCCTTCCTTGGAACCATATATTGACACAGACTAAATTCCTATCAATGAGTCAAAAGTGGAAGTGACATATCCAACTTCGGGTCATACCTTTAAGGGAATGGATGTGTTCTTCTGTCCTCATCCCCTTTCTTCTGGCTGGATGTAGGCATGGAAGTGAGTTTAGGGATGATGGAACAACAAAAGAGAAGGACCCCGGGTCCCTCAGACCATGGAACATCATATCTGGAACCAGGCCTTCACATCCAGCTCAAAGTTTTACATGAGAGAAAAATAAATGTGTATCTCCTTTAAGCCAGTGTTGTTTGGTCTCAGTCACACATAGCTAGAACCATGTTCTAACTAATACCTTTAATTTACAGGGTTGTTATGAGTGTTAATTAAAATGACACACGCAGCTTGTCTAATAAAGGAAGGACATGTCCTTAGGCCACTTATCTAGTTGGTGTCCTCTCCTGCCTATCAGCTGACAATTTTCCAAATCTCAGTCATCAACCTAAACCTTTTCAGATCCCTATATCCAATTCCTTAATAACATCTCTACCTCAGACACAATATATCCACAAATGAACCTCTCTCCCTTCTTCCTCCTTTATTTGTATCCATGGGGAACAGTCACCATCTACTCAGTTGCCCAAGGCAGTGACCCAATAGGCCTTCATCTCTCTCACCTCCCATATCCAGTTGGTTTCCACGTCTCATTATTCGACTTCCTAAAAAGCTCGCATATCCATCCTCTCCTCTACCCCACTAAGCCTTCACTTCCTTATCCATTGTTTTAGTTCAAACCTGTAGCATTAGTCTCTTTCACTCTTGCCATGGACACCTACGTGGTTTCCTTGCTTCCAGTCTTAACCTTCATCCTATTAAAGCACTTCTTGTCATTGTCAGCACAACTGTTTTTCTGACTAGAATGGAAGACATTTGAGGACAGTAACATTGTTTTCCTTCTCCATATCCCTAGTACTTAGCAGGGTCATTGGCACACAGCAGTTACTCAATAATTAAAATTGGGGGGAGGAGAGAAGATGGCGGAAGAGTAAAACGCGGAGATCACCTTCCTTCCCACAGACACAGTAGAAATACATCTACACGTGGAACTGCTCCTACAGAACACCCACTGAGCACTGACAGAAAACGTCCAACCTCTAAACAGGCAAGAAACTCCCCCTGTACTTGGGTAGGGCAAAAGAAAAAAGAAATAACAGAGACAAAAGAATAGGGATGGCACCTGCACCAGTGGGAGGGAGCTGTGAAGGAGGAAAGATTTCCACGCACTAGGAAGCCCCTTCGCGGGCAGAGACTGCGGGTGGCAGAGGGGGGAAGCTTCGGAGCCACGGAGGAGAGCGCAGCCACAGGGGTGTGGAGGGCAAAGCGGAGAGGTTCCCGCACGGAGGAGCGGTGCCGACCAGCACTCTCCAGCCCGAGAGGCTTCTCTGCTCCCCCACCGGGGCGGGCGGGGCTGGGAGCTGAGGCTCGGGCTTCAGTCGGATCGCAGGGAGAGGACTGGGGTTGGCGGCGTGAACACAGCCTGAAGGGGTTAGCGCACCACAGCTAGCCGGGAGGGAGCCCGGGAAAAAGTCTGCAGCTGCCAAAGAGGCAAGAGACTTTTTCTTCCCTCTTTGTTTCCTGGTGCGCGAGCAGAGGGGATTCAGAGCACCGCCTAAACGAACTTCAGAGATGGGCGCGAGCCACAGCTAACAGCGCGGATCCCACAGCAACAGGGGCGCAGAGGAAAAAGCGGAGAGACTCCCGCACAGAGGCTCGGCGCCGAGCAGCGCTCACCAGCCTGAGAGGCTTGTCTGCTCCCCCCCCCCGGGGCAGGCGGGGCTGGGAGCTGAGGCTCAGCTTCGGTCGGATCGCAGGGAGAGGACTGGGGCTGGCGGCGTGAACACAGCCTGAAGGGGTTAGCGCACCACAGCTGGCTGGGAGGGAGACCGGGAAAAAGTCTGCAGCTGCCGAAGAGGCAAGAGACTTTTTCCTGCCTCTTTGTTTCGCTGCGCGCAAGGAGAGGGGATACAGAGCGCCGCCTAAACGAACTCCAGAGAAGGGCGCGAGCCGCGGCGATCAGCGCGGACCCCAGAGATGGGCGTGAGACGCTGGGGCTGCTGCTGCCGCCTCCAAAAAGCCTGTGTGTGAGCACAGGTCACTCTCCACACCGCCCCTCCCGGGAGCCGGTGCAGCCCGCCACTGCCAGGGTCCCGTGATCCCCGGACAACTTCCCCGGGAGAACGCACTGCGCGACTCAGGCTGGTGCAACATCACGCCGGCCTCTGACGCCGCAGGCTCGCCCCGCCTCCTCTGTACCCCTCCCTCCCCGCGGTCTGAGTGAGCCAGCGCCCCCGAAGCAGCGGCTCCTTTAACCCCGTTCTGTCTGGGCGGGGAATAGACGCCCTCAGGCGACCTACACGCAGAGGCGGGTCCAAATCCAAAGCTGAACCCCAGGAGCTGTGCGAACAGGGAAGAGAAGGGGAAATCTCTCCCAGCAGCCTCAGAAGCAGCGGATTAAAACTCCACAAACAACTTGATGTGCCTGCATCTGTTGAATACCTGAATAGACAACGAATCATCCCAAATTCAGTAGGTGGACTTTGGGAGCAGGATATATTAATTTTTCCCCTTTTCCTTTTTTTTTGTGAGTGTATATGTATATGCTTCTGGGTGAGATTTTGTCTGTATAGCTTTGCTTTACAATAGCTTTATTTTACTTCACTATATTATAGCCTCTTTCTTTCTTTCTTTCTTTCTTTCTTTCTTTCTTTCTTTCTTTCTTTCTTTCTTTCTTTCTATTTTTTCTCCCTTTTACTCTGAGCCGTGTGGACGAAAGGCTCTTGGTGCTCCAGCCAGGCATCAGGGCCGTGCCTCTGAGGTGGGAGAGCCAACTTCAGGACACTGGTCCACAAGAGACCTCCCAGCTCCACATAATACCAAACGGCAAAAATCTCTCAGAGATCTCCATCTCAACATCAAGACCCAGCATCACTCAATGACCAGCAAGCTACAGTGCTGAACACCTTATGCCAAACAACTAGCAAGACAGGAACACAGCCCCATCCATTAGCAGAGAGGCTGCCTAAAATCATATTAAGGCCACAGACACCCCAAAATACACCACCAGACGTGGATGTGCCCACCAGAAAGACAAGATCCAGCCTCATCCACCAGAGCTCAGGCACTAGTTCCCTACACCAGGAAGCCTACACAACCCACTGAACCAACCTTAGCCACTGGGGACAGATACCAAAAACAACGGGAACTACAAACCTGCAATCTGTGAAAAGGAGACCCCAAACACAGTAAGATAAGCAAAATGAGACGACAGAAAAACACACAGCAGATGAAGGAGTAGGGTCAAAGCACACCAGACTTAACAAATGAAGAGGAAATAGGTAGTCTACCTGAAAAAGAATTCAGAATAATGATAGTAAGGATGATCCAAAATCTTGGAAATAGAATAGACAAAATGCAAGAAACATTTAACAAGGACGTAGAAGAACTAAAGAGGAACCAAGCAATGATGAAAAACACAATAAATGAAATTAAAAATACTCTAGATGGGATCAATAGCAGAATAACTGAGGCAGAAGAAAGGATAAGTGACCTGGAAGATAAAATGGTGGAAATAACTACTACAGAGCAGGATGAAGAAAAAAGAATGAAAAGAACTGAGGACAGTCTCAGAGACCTCTGGGACAACATTAAACACACCAATATTCGAATTATAGGGGTCCCAGAAGAAGAAGAGAAAAAGAAAGGGACTGAGAAAATATTTGAAGAGATTATAGTTGAAAACTTCCCTAATATGGGAAAGGAAATAGTTAATCAAGTCCTGGAAGCACAGAGAGTCCCATACAGGATAAACCCAAGGAGAAACATGCCAAGACACATATTAATCAAACTGTCAAAAATTAAATATAAGGAAAACATATTAAAGGCAGCAAGGGAAAAACAACAAATAACACACAAGGGAATCCCCATAAGGTTAACAGCTGATCTTTCAGCAGAAACTCTGCAAGCCAGAAGGGAATGGCAGGATATACTTAAAGTCATGAAGGAGAAAAACCTACAACCAAGATTACTCTACCCAGCAAGGATCTCATTCAGATTCGATGGGGAAATTAAAACCTTTACAGACAAGCAAAAGCTGAGAGAGTTCAGCACCACCAAACCAGCTTTACAACAAATGCTAAAGGAACTTCTCTAGGCAAGAAACACAAGAGAAGGAAAACACCTACAATAACAAACCCAAAACATTTAAGAAAATGGGAATAGGAACATACATATCGATAATTACCTTGAATGTAAATGGATTAAATGCTCCCACCAAAAGACACAGGCTGGCTGAATGGATACAAAAACAAGACCCATATATATGCTGTCTACAAGAGACCCACTTCAGACCTAGAGACACATACAGACTGAAAGTGAGGGGATGGAAAAAGATATTCCATGCAAATGGAAATCAAAAGAAAGCTGGAGTAGCAATTCTCATATCAGACAAAATAGACTTTAAAATAAAGACTATTACAAGAGACAAAGAAGGACACTATATAATGATCAAGGGATCGATCCAAGAGGAAGCTATAACAATTGTAAATATTTATGCACCCAACATAGGAGCACCTCAATACATAAGGCAAATACTAACAGCCATAAAAGGGGAAATCGACAGCAACACAATCAGAGTAGGGGACTTTAACACCCCACTTTCACCAATGGACAGATCATCCAAAATGAAAATAAATAAGGAAACACAAGCTTTAAATGATACATTAAACAAGATGGACTTAATTGATATTTATAGGACATTCCACCCAAAAACAACAGAATACACATTTTTCTCAAGTGCTCATGGAACATTCTCCAGGATAGATCATATCTTGGGTCACAAATCAAGCCTTGGTAAATTTAAGAAAATTGAAATCGTATCAAGTATCTTTTCCGACCACAACGCTATGAGACTAGATATCAATTACAGGAAAAGATCTGTAAAAAATACAAACACATGGAGGCTACACAATACATTACTTAATAACGAAGTGATTACTGAAGAAATCAAAGGGGAAATCAAAAAATACCTAGAAACAAATGACAATGGAGATACGACGACCCAAAACCTATGGGACGCAGCAAAAGCAGTGCTAAGAGGGAAGTTTATAGCAATACAAGCCTACCTCAAGAAACAAGAAACATCTCGAATAAACAACCTAACCTTGCACCTAAAGCAATTAGAGTAAGAAGAACAAAAAAACCCCAAAGCCAGCAGAAGGAAAGAAATTATAAAGATCAGGTCAGAAATAAATGAAAAAGAAATGAAGGAAACAATAGCAAAAATCAATGAAACTAAAAGCTGGTTCTTTGAGAAGATAAACAAAATTGATAAACCATTAGCCAGACTCATCAAGAGAAAAAGGGAGAAGACTCAGATCAATAGAATTAGAAATGAAAAAGGAGAAGTAACCACTGACACTGCAGAAATACAAAAGATCATGAGAGATTACTACAAGCAACTCTATGCCAATAAAATGGACAACCTGGAAGAAATGGACAGATTCTTAGAAATGCACAAACTGCCGAGACTGAACCAGGAAGAAATAGAAAATATGAACAGACCAATCACAAGCACTGAAATTGAAACTGTGATTAAAAACCTTCCAACAAACAAAAGCCCAGGACCAGATGGCTTCACAGGTGAATTCTATCAAACATTTAGAGACGAGCTAACACCTATCCTTCTCAAACTCTTCCAAAATATTGCAGAGGGAGGAACACTCCCAAACTCATTCTACGAGGCCACCATCACCCTGATACCAAAACCAGACAAAGATGTCACAAAGAAAGAAAACTACAGGCCAATATCACTGATGAACATAGATGCAAAAATCCTCAACAAAATACTAGCAAACAGAATCCAACAGCACATTAAAAGGATCATACACCATGATCAAGTGGGGTTTATCCCAGGAATGCAAGGATTCTTCAATATACGCAAATCAATCAATGTGATACACCATATTAACAAATTGAAGGAGAAAAACCATATGATCATCTCAATAGATGCAGAGAAAGCTTTCGACAAAATTCAACACCCATTTATGATAAAAGCCCTGCAGAAAGTAGGCATAGAGGGAACTTTCCTCAACATAATAAAGGCCATATATGACAAACCCACAGCCAACATTGTCCTCAATGGTGAAAAACTGAAACCATTTCCACTAAGATCAGGAACAAGACAAGGTTGCCCACTCTCACCACTATTATTCAACATAGTTTTGGCAGTGTTAGCCACAGCAATCAGAGAAGACAAAGAAATAAAAGGAATCCAAATTGGAAAAGAAGAAGTAAAGCTGTCACTATTTGCAGATGACATGATACTATACATAGAGAATCCTAAAGATGCTACCAGAAAACTCCTAGAGCTAATCAATGAATTTGGTAAAGTAGCAGGATACAAAATAAATGCACAGAAATCTCTTGCATTTCTATACACTAATGATGAAAAATCTGAAAGTGAAATTAAGAAAACACTCCCATTTACCATTGCAACAAAAAGAATAAAATATCTAGGAATAAACCTGCCTAAGGAGACAAAAGACCTGTATGCAGAAAATTATAAGACACTGATGAAAGAAATTAAAGATGATACAAATAGATGGAGAGATATACCATGTTCCTGGATTGGAAGAATCAACATTGTGAAAATGACTCTACTACCCAAAGCAATCTACAGATTCAATGCAATCCCTATCAAACTACCACTGGCATTTGTCACAGAACTAGAACAAAAATTTCACAATTTGTATGGAAACACAAAAGACCCCGAATAGCCAAAGCAATCTTGAGAACGAAAAATGGAGCTGGGGGAATCAGGCTCCCTGACTTCAGACTATATTACAAAGCTTCAGTAATCAAGACAGTTTGGTACTGGCACAAAAACAGAAATATAGATCAATGGAACAGGATAGAAAGCCCAGAGATAAACCCACACACATATGGTCACCTTATCTTTGATAAAGGAGGCAAGCATATACAGTGGAGAAAAGACAGCCTCTTCAATAAGTGGTGCTGGGAAAATTGGAGAGGTACATGTAAAAGTATGAAATTAGAACACTCCCTGACACCATGCACAAAAATAAACTCAAAATGGATTAAAGACCTAAGTGTAAGGGCAGACACTATCAAACTCTTAGAGGAAAACATAGGCAGAACACTCTATGACATACATCACAGCAAGATTCTTTTTGACCCAGCTCCCAGAGAAATGGAAATAAGAACACAAATAAACAAATGGGACCTAATGAAACTTAAAAGCTTTTGCACAGCAAAGGAAACCATAAACAAGACCAAAAGACAACCCTCAGAATGGGAGAAAATATTTGCAAATGAAGCAACTGACAAAGGATTAATCTCCAAGATTTACAAGCAGCTCATGCAGCTCAATAACAAAAAAACAAACAACCCAATCCAAAAATGGGCAGAAGACCTAAATAGACATTTCTCCAAAGAAGATACACAGATGGCCTACAGACACATGAAAGAATGCTCAACATCATTAATCATTAGAGAAATGCAAATCAAAACTACAATGAGATATCATCTCACACCGGTCAGAATGGCCATCATCAAAAAATCTAGAAACAATAAATGCTGGAGAGGGTGTGGAGGAAAGGGAACACTCTTGCACTGTTGGTGGGAATGTAAATTGATACAGCCACTATGGAGAACAGTATGGAGGTTCCTTAAAAAACTACAAATAGAACTACCATACGACCCAGCAATCCCAATACTGGGCATATACCCTGAGAAAACCATAGGTCAAAAAGAGTCATGTACCAAAATGTTCATTGCAGCTCTATTTACAATAGCCAGGACATGGAAGCAACCTAAATGTCCATCGACAGATGAATGGATAAAGAAGATGTGGCACATATATACAATGGAATATTACTCAGCCATAAAAAGAAATGAAATGGAGGTATTTGTAATGAGGTGGATGGAGTTAGAGTCTGTCATACAGAGTGAACTAAGTCAGAAAGAGAAAAACAAATACAGTATGCTAACACATATATACGGAATCTAAGGGAAAAAAAAAAAAAAGGCCATGAAGAACCTAGTGGCAAGACAGGAATAAAGACACAGACCTACTAAAGAATGGACTTGAGGATATGGGGAAGGGGTGGGGTGAGATGTGACAGGGTTAGTGAGTGTCATGGACATATATACACTACCAAATGTAAAATAGATAACTAGTGGGAAGCAGCCGCATAGCACAGGGAGATCAGCTCGGTGCTTTGTGACCACCTAGAGGGGTGGGATGGGGAGGGTGGGAGGGAGGGAGATGCAAGAGGGAAGAGAAATGGGAACATATTGTATATGTATAACTGATTCACTTTGTTATAAAGCAGAAGCTAACACACCATTGTAAGGCAATTATACTTCAGTAAAGATGTTTAAAAAATAATAATAATTAAAATGAATCCAGAACACTTACCACCAGGTACCAGGCACAAGTCCGAGACCATTATGTGAACTAACTTAATTCACCCTCACCATAACCCTGCAGGCAAGCATTATCATTATCCCCACTTTACATAAGAGGAAACTGATGCATAAAGTAATTAAGTAATTACCAAATGTATTCATCTAGGAATGGATGGAAAAAGAATGATCCCCAGGTGTTTATTGAAAAATGAAAAAACAATTGTATGAAAGGATAAATATATCAATGTAGAGAGATTATTCTCTATTTTATGATTAATAAGACTCTTATCTGAGTTGATTTGCAAAACCTGCTCTCCCAGAGATACCAGAAAGGTATCTGGAAAGACCTGTGGGGCCCCAAAATGCATCCTCTATCTTCTCACTCGTACTGGATATCTCACCGTCAGAACTCATGGTCCTATCTTGAAGCTTTGCTCTCTTAAGTCACCAAGGCACTTTGAAAGAGGAATAGCTTTAGTTACTCACTGTCATACATTCCTGAGTGTGGATGAGTGAAGGCTAGTTTAGGAGGGGTTTGGATGGGAAGGAGCATGAGGGTGGTAGTCTCCTGAGTTGGGTGGAAAAGAAGAAAGACTTTAGAATTTAATGACCAGCAACATCAGATACTAAATTCCCCTATGTCTGGATTCTTTATGAGTTTTTACTGTTGAATGTTTATTGGCTTTTATGTTTGTTTTGATGTCTTTTTAATAAAAAGGTCTGGATTGCCAGAACTGGAAATGAAAGGTGATAACGTGGAAATGTACTGTGTCCATAAACTCACCAGGCATGGAGGAAATCTCACAACGCCAGAATTTATGAGACCAGACAAGGCCTGGCTACCCACCAGGAACTTTTAATCCTCATGCCTGATGATAAATTACACCTTCATTTTCAGGGACCATTTGCTATAGAAAAGCAAATTAACCCAGTAATTTTTAAATTATACCTCTGAGGTTTCACAAAGACATATCCAATCTGGTAATGTTTTGGTCCTGAGGCCCTAGCTTCCTGATTCTTCTCTGATTGTACTAACTCAAGTTGTTATTATTTGATTCTGAAGGAAATTCCATTATGTTTACAGGCTTAAAGCCTATGCTGGTAGAAAGCTAGGAATTATGAACATTTTAACTCCTTACTTTTCTCATGACTTTGTCCTCTACCTGTCAGTATTGAGTATCCTTAAGCCAAGTTGATCCTTAGTATGTACGTATTTTAAGGGTTTGGGATATTTGGTTTTATTACCTAACTTGTATTCATGTCCATGTAGAAGAAAAATTACAGCTTCTTTTCTGATTGTATGTTGTATGCCATTAATTGATGACTGTTGATAATGTAGTATTTGAATCAATACTATGTGTTTTTTAAATTAATGTTTCTTTTCAGCTCTGTTGAAGTGTAATTGACATATAAAGTTGTAAGATATTTAAAGTGTATGTTGTGGTGATTTGATATACATACACATTGTGACAGGATTCCATCCATCTAGTTCATTAACATATCCATCATCGCACATGTTTATCTTTTTTTACGGGGAGGTGGGGGGACAGTGGTAAGAACATTTACGTTCTACTCTCTTAGCAAATTTCAGTTACACAATACAATACTGTCAACTATAGTCACCATGTTTTACATTAGATCCTAAGACCTTATTCATCTTACAGCTGAAAGTTTGTAAGTTTGTGCCCTTTTACCAAGCGCTCCCTATTTCTCTACACCCCCCCCCCCCCCCCCCAGTCCCGGCACACTTTTCTACTCTCTGTTTCTGTGAGTCTGACTCTTTTTTTTTTTTTTTTTTCAGATTTCCACATATAAGTGATACCACACCCTATTCGTATTCCTCTGTCTGGCTTATTTCACTTATCATAATGTCCTCAAGGTCCATCCATGTTGTCACAAATGGCAGGATTTCTTTCTTTCTCATGACTGAATAATATTCCACTGTATATATATATATACCAGATCTTTAACTATTCATCTTTAACTATTTAAGTTATTTCCAGGTCTTGGCTATTGTAACTAACTCCACAATGAACATGGGGGTGCAACTATCTGTTTGATATTCTGTTTTCATTTCTTTGGGATATACACCCAGAAATGGGTTTGCTAGATCATTTGGTAGTTCTAGTTTTAATTTTTTGAGGAAACTTTCTATTAATTAAAGTTTTTTAAAATATGAAAATGCTAAAGTGTTCCCTGACTCCTCAGCTTAACTAGACACTGTCCTTGTAGTTAGATCGAGGAAGACAGATTTCCTCTGTGAGATTCTTTTTCTTTTTGTTTTCAAAGTCGTTCACTCACTCATCCACCATCCCTTCATTCATTGAGCTCCAAGTGTGTCCCAGAGGCTGTACCAAGGGATACAAGAGAGAGCATGTCCCAGTCTCATGCTTGAGTGGGTTTTGCAGACCAGGTAACAGACAACAGGCAGCACAAGCCTGAGAGTAAGTAGACTGCTCTGGAAAAGGCAAAGGCACCTGGTGGCCCAGACTGAGCTCCGGGGGTGTTATCAGTTCTCTCTCTCTCCTTGCCTCTCCTCCTTTCCTTCCTTCCCCTCTCCTGTTTCTGCTCTCCTCTCCCTGACCCCACAAGGCATTCCTCCCTCTTGGTGTGTCAGCATCATTTCCTCTTTAGTCAGATATGCTTCCTCAGTATGGCCACCCACTGCCCATATGCATCTTGCCCGTTTGGCAACCCTAGTAGAAAGAAAACATCTTTTTGCTCTGTGCATGTGTGAATCCAGGAAACACTCTGATGGGCCCTTCTTAAGTCACATGTCCATTTTTTGGACCCATCCCTGTTGCCAGAGCAATGGGGCACTATTTTTGGCCTGGCCTGATCTATATTATTTTCTGTATGAAGGTGGGTGAGGTAATATGATTGTGAATTCCAAAGAACCACCTAGAATAAAGAACACAAATTTCACCATACCCTTTACTCACTTCTGAGTACTTATCACAACTCGTAAAATATTGTTGTGTCTTAGTTGTTTGTTAACTGCCAGTTCCTCTAGAACTAACATTCATGAAAGTAGAAAATGTGGGAAATATTCTGCTACTGATACATACCCCAGAATTTTATATTCTTATTCTGCTTGAATCCTATCTGTATATCCCTGTATCCCTAGCACCTGGCATACAGTAGGCATTTAATACATATTTCATGATTGAATGAATAATTGATTCTATTGATTTACTCTACTTGCCTGGAACGGTCCTGCTTTTTATCCTGAAATTTTCTGTTTTAATTCTGTTGGAATCTTCGCATATTTTTGGACTAAGGTATTAGAGTGCAGTGGATGAGAGAATAGGATTAATCTGTGGATTCAGACAGATGTGAGTTTGAATCCAAGTTCTATCACTTCCTACCTGAGTGTCTGATTCCTCCACAGGACATGAAGATAATGTCTACTTTGCGCTGATAATTTGATAATTAAATAAGGTAATGATGCAAAGTGTTTATTATTGTTCTGTGGTGGTTTTAAAACAAGTCTGCAAATTATTTGTCTCCCTTCCTGTCGTGAGACGGAGACTAATTCCTCTCCCTCAGAGATGGGCTGGATCTTCTAATGACTCCCCTCTAAAGGATAGAATATGGTGGAAATTACCCTGCATGACTCTCCATGTGGGGTAACACAGCTTTGGAGCCCTGAGCCACATCTGGGAAGTCTGACCACCTCAAGTGACCGTGTTGGAGAGATGGAAAGAGAGTGAGACCCACCAGCTCCAGCCCACAACTGTCTGTATCCTCCTGGTCCAGGCACCAGGCATGTGAGTGAACGAATTTTCAAGTTGACTCCACCCTGTCCGAAGCCTGACTGCAGCCACCGTCAGCCTGCAATTGCCTGAGAGGCGGCAATCAGAACCGTCCTGCTGAGCCCAGTCAACGCCCGGAACCAGGGGAGATAATGATCATAAACAGTTGTTGTTTTATGGCACGAAGGTTGAGTCGGTTTGACACGGAGCAATTTATAGATAATCAGAATACTGGCTGGATAGTAGGTAGTCAGTAAATAACAACTTTAAAGTATAAATCATTAACCACATATCACCATCTCAGAACAGAGTGTATAGTAGGTACCAAACAAAGGGGGCAAATATTAGGGTTAGCTATCTTCAGGAGTAATTCCCAGTTGTTGTAAATAAATTAGAGTTGGCTTTATACTCTGCATATTTGATTTAAAGTAACAGGTGTGAGACAATGTAGCCCAATGGTTAAGGTCACCAGTTTTGGAGACAGACCACTCGGCTTCAAAACTTACTCTGTTATTTCCTAAGTGCATGACGTCAGATAAGCTGCTTGTCCTCTGTAATATTCAATTTTCTCATAAAGCAGGAATTCTCAAGGTATTTTTTGTAATAAGCATGAAATTGAATAATTCACATAAACGTAGCCCAATGTTTGGAAAACAGTGCCTGGTAAATATTAGCTATTATTGTACTGGGAATTTACAACCAAGCAAAAGCAACCTCCTGGGCCAAATGGCCATGGACTTCTGAACCATGAGATATGTTCATGAAGGAGAGAGATAGAGACCCACCCACTCCAGCCCTCATTAATTCCAAACTGTCACCTGGAGATGACAGTCCACAAATAAAATGTGTGCTTGATAAAATGGCCTGCAGATGCCATATGAGGATACCTAAATTACCCTAAGGTAACAATTAACATTCTATAGCATGTTTTTATTATGTTTTTTATTGGATAATATTGTTGTTGCCCAAGTTGGTATTCTCATTGTGTCACATTCTTCTGGCTGTGAATTTTCTCCCTGCACTTCATAACTCTTTGAGAATTACATGAAAATGTTCATTTTCCTGGAACAAAATGTATGTCTATTGTTAAATTCTTTCATTTAAACTAGTGAAATCAGAGCCACAGAACATTAATTTTTAGAATTCTGCCCTGTAAGAATAGATTATAAAGCTTTGCTCTACTCAAATTATGCTTCAGATTTAAGTGGCCCTCTGATATGTGTTGTTCTTAAGTTTTGCCATACATTCATGGTAGAATGGAGGAGCGCACAAATATTAACGGTGCAACTCTTTTCTTTTTCTTTTTATAAATTTATTTATTTATTTATTTTTGGCTGCATTGGGTCTTTGTTGCTGCATGCGGGCTTTCTCTAGTTGTGGCGAGCAGGGGCTACTCTTCATTACGGTGTGCAGGCTTCTCATTGTGGTAGCTTCTCCTGTTGCGGAGCACAGGCTCTAGGCATGCGGGCTTCAGTACTTGTGACATGCAGGCTCAGTAGTTGTGGCTCACAGGCTCTAGAGGGCAGGCTCAGTAGTTGTGGCTCATGGGCTTAGCTGCTCCATGGCATGTGGGATCGTCCCAGACCAGGGCTCGAACCAGTGTCCCCTGCATTGGCAGGCAGATTCTTAACCACTGCACCACCAGAGAAGTCCCACTGGTGCAACTCTTGAATGTGCATTTAGTGTTTTAACCCTGGGGCTATACCTAGATATTTGGTAAGCTTATAGCTTCATATCTCTAAGTGAAATCAGTTTTTAAGTTATTCTTCTCAATGTTCAAGGTTTATTTCTTACTTTTTGGCTCGAGCTTTATTCCTCTTGTAGACAAAAAAACAATGCTACTATTGAAAACTGACAAAGTAGATGAACAAAGGAAGTGACTCAACAAAGGGAAGCCCCAGGAGTGCCCTTCTCTCGACCTTTCTTTCCCTCTAATTCTTTCTGTGACTTCGAGAAAAAGAATCTTGTCTCCCTGTCTTGCTGCCTCTTTCTTACTTCTTAGTGTACCAAGTGGGAACAATGGCTTCTCTGCAGGGAGCTGATAAACGTTGATACCCTGGGATGAGGGCTTTAGGATGGTGGATGTTTGTACAGTCATTTTATAGGCATTACACATGGACATATGGCATGTTCCTCATGGCAGGAGCCGTGTTTTATCTATGACAGGATACAGGAGAGGTGGTTTTATGTGCTGCTGTATCAGGAGACAGTTTTCTGAGAGCTTGTCAATGGGTGATATGTAAAGGGGAATAAAAGTTTAAATACAATGTTACTGAGGTATCTAAGTGTTTTCGGGATAGGACTATACAGGGAAATTTAAAAGATGGATACTTTTGATGTTTGAACCATCTGACTGACACCTCCTCATATGAATATCAAGTCAAAGAGACCGCAGGAAAATGCCTTATGCAGGACAGCATGCATCGGACAGGCACAACTTACGTGCAAAATATTCTATTTGTACTTTATCCATCACGATAACAAGCCTCATTGTCCAACACCGGACTCAGAGGAGACATATACTGTATTCATCTGAGGATTTGACACATGGTAGGTCCTCTTTCTTCAAACCCTACAGTACTCCAGCTCAAGAAAATGACAGTGGAACCCGTGTCAAGTTTGAATCTCAAATTGTCTCAAAGCACAAGAGTCTTTTCAGTACAAAGGGGATTACAAGGGAGGGCTTAGATTTTATGGTTGCAGAAAATTAAGCGAAAAATGCCCTTGAAAGGTAGGAACTGTAAATAAGATCATAAATTTGATTCCAGAGTCTGTATTTTTACATCCCAGCTGAAACAGAATAAAAAGGGTAAAGAAAATAAATGTATATATTTAGAGAACTAGTTTGTCAAAATATATTCAACTGTCTTATTAGCCACTGAGTTGTTTTACAAATAATAATAATAGTAAAGATAACAACATACACTTACGCAGCACTTACTCTGTGCCAGACACAGTTCTAATTGCTGCACACATATAAATTAATTAAATCCTCAGAACAACCCTCTATTGATTAATTAAATCCTCAGCAATGAGATATGAAGGGCATAAGTAAATTTTCCAAGTTCTCACAGAACTGTGGTTTAAACCCTAGCATTGCGGCTCCAGAGTTTGTCCTCTTAATCTCTGTAGGTGTGTTGGCAAAGCTTTCATTGTAAATCCATGAAACAGATGAATCAAACACCATGAACTGCCACATGCAGTAGATTATTCGGTAGATTATGTCTGAACAAAATGACCAGAGTATAAAAAGTCCAAATGGAACCTCCTAATAATAAAGGAATTTACTCATTCAAAAATTCAATCCTTATTTAGTAACTGTGAGGGACCCTGAGGACACCAGACTAAATAAGACTTCCTTCCAACTCTCAGAGGGACTCAGTCTTCCAGGGAGGACAGACTGATAAACTGAGGATTTAAATACAGGGTCATAAGTACTAAGAGGGCGTGTATCATGGGAGTATAAAGGAGAAGCTCCTTGTTCAGATGTTCCGGAGAAAGGAAATCAGGAAAGACATTCTGAAGGAGGTGACCTCCAATCAGAGATCCTGGGAAGACAAGACTTTAACTTATGGAGGAGAAGCTGAGGGTTTGCAGGTTTCGGAGGAGTAAAAGAGTCCAGTTAAAGAGGGCAGCATAAGAATCAGGCACTTCTCTTCCAGTACAAAAAAAAAAAAAAGTTAAATTTTTAAAAATATTTTGAATATATGTGCCCATTACTTTAAATTGGATTCAATAAAGTTAGCAACTACTACCCTCTTGTTTTGGAGTGATGTCGGAATAATAAAGATTATGAAATGGTTATTCCTTTTTCTCCTCCTTATTTCTAGAATACAACACTTTAAGATGTGATATTTCACATCTGTGTGTGTGTTAGATGTGTGTTTATGCCCATGAGTTAATTATTTAAAATCTTTGGGAATTTTAACACCATGTCAACGCCTGAGGCCAAACCCAGGTGATATATATATATGTAATTATATATACACACCCATATACCTTTGTAGGGATATCTATATATTCTGCCCCACCATAACTCATATAAATATTCTTTTTTACATTATGAAACAAACATCCATCATGTTTCTGTGTAACCTTGTTCAAAAGGCACAATTTTGTTTATCCCTGAATGGCTATATACAACCACTAAAAAAATTCCAGCAATGTGTTTTTAATTTGTTTCAGTTATACAAGTGGGCGTTCTATTTTGCAATCAACAAAAGACCACATTGATAGTGAAACTACTGAGAACATTTTGTGAACTTTTAAAGAATGTTTTTTAAAGTTTTAGCAAAGGCCATCAAAAGCAACTGCATCTTTCTTTTCTGTTGCGATAAAACTTGTACCAGTGAAAACTAAGATGAGTCTGAGACCGTGCTAGTCATCAGGACTGAAATCTCTCTCAGAAACCCCAATAGGTGTAAAAGTATGCTCTCCCACCCTTGCAGTGTGGGGATTCATTTAACCTGGCTGCCGTCTACCTCAAATTAGCATGACCGTCTTAAAATAACGTTATTCCCTATGACACTGGGGTTTAAAGGATATCCCTTAACTTCTTAAAGCCACTAAGACATCCTCTAGGTTTTTTTACTGCTTGATAATTTAATCATAAAGCACCAAGCAGTGCAACTACTGAATAATTCTATGAGCAGTGCAGCTCATAGAATTATATATTTTAATGTATCCACTGTATTTCTGCATCCTGAAGGATGTTTTGGGCATCTTATTCTAGTATTTCTGCCCAGCAATCTGCTAGGCAGAACAACATTGGTGTGTGCTGTTGTGTCAGTCTACATAACTAACTCATTAAAAAGAAATGAGAAAAATTCAAGAAAGTAAAAGAAAATCCTGACCTGTAAGTGTGTTTCATGGGCTGAATTCCACTGTGGTTTATATGCATATTAAAATTGTGGTTTCATTTTCTTATTCAGTATTATAATGAATAATAAAATCATGGGTAGAAACACAAAGGTGTGAAGGGAAAGTGGGAAAGCAAATTTTACTTTGTGGAAATACCATTAGAACAAAATTGAAGAGTGTTTTGAAGAAAGATGTAGTTATCTTTATGTAACAGGGAAAGGTACCCGGAAATAGACACATGACCATTTCCATTTTCTGCAAAGATTACTGTCTCAAAATAAAGTCCGAGGCACCCCGTACCTCGTCCAACCAGATCCTGTTACCTTAGAAATTTGTGTCAGTGACTTCCGGGTTATCCTAGGAGCAATATTCGTGATTTAACTGAATATAAAATTGCCTCATTCATTCTGCATCACTGGGTAAACTAAATCTTTAGATAATGGAATCCTCTCCCTTTCAACTACAAGACTTTTTTTTTTCTTTTTTAATGATGTTACTCTACCTCTCAGAGTCTCAGTGGCTCCATATTACTTGGAAGTAAAAAGGCTGAACTCCTGATATATCCTACAATGACCCCTTTACTGTCTTTCTAGTATCTTCTCTACCATACTTTATGCCCCAGCCATGCAATTGTTTAATGATTCTGTATCTTTATTAACACAGGCACCTCTTACTGAAGTCTACCTGATGAAATGAAATTCATATTTTAAGGCAAGACAAGAAAAATTTAAGCATCATTTTTTTTCTCTGCCCATTTGGACCTCCTCCCTTCCCTCTAGTGTGCATTGTGCATCTGTGTTATGCATTAACCAGACTTCCCCAATGGCAGAAATACCTGCTCAACCATGAAGATCAATTTTTCTTTTTCTGGAGCCAGCCACTTACCTCCTTAAAAGATAGCATTCCTTTCTGAATCCTGTAAATGTTCACAATGATTCACCACTCACCTTGTGCATGCAGACATCTTTGGTGAACTTTATGTACAATGCCAATTTATCATTTCCCTTAAAGATAGTGATTGGTGGAGAACAGACAGGCCAGATGACCTGGGGAGATGCTGGGTTGCACCTAATGGAAGTTTTTAGCTTAGATACTGACTTATGACCTTATTAATGATACTTGCTATGTTATTTGTATTCTGCCTATTGTTTCTTGCATTACCAAATGTGTGACTGAGCCTCAGATAAAATTAATGATGATTAGGCAACTTGACCAAATATATATTCCTATAAGATCAATGATTCTAAGTGTAACTCTAGATATGGGAAGAAGCAACAAGAGGGAACGATTTCCTGGACCATAACAGACATAAGACAGGTGGTCCAGAGACTTTGGGCCACTGTTAACAGGGCCTAGTCCAGCAATAGCACATTGAGTGACCTATCAACAAAATCCTTGCCTGACCTGGGAATGAGCATTCTTAGCGCCACAGGACAAATCGGTCAAGAAATGACTCCCAAATCTTGGTCGAAATTAAGACCAAAAGGGAAGGGATTGTCAGATAAGGAATGTTGCCCACCATCCAGTTCTACAAGGATCAAGGCATTAGCACTGCAGTCACTGACCTACAATACACCCTGAAAGGAATTCAAGGTGAAGATTAAGATGAGGCACTTTGTGCTCTGGGAAAACTGACAGAACTGGCCCTCAGATAGTTAGATATTTTCAGGAGAAAATTTTATGAACCCAGTGTCTTTCATCTTCCCATACTTAGAAAGGCACTAAAACCATTAACTAAGATATCTGTTCCTCGCAAATAGCGGCAACCTTCTACCAAGATGAGTACCTGATTGCACGTACCCCTTTGCCAAAATCACATACATACAGACCTCCCCCTTTACCTCTTTGGAACAGTTCTCAGAGCTCTCTGAGAGACTCTCCTGGGTTATAATCCTCACGTTGGCTCAAATAAAAATTTTCATTTCTCTCTTAGATTGACTATTGATTAATTTTTTCATTGACATACTCCTTCTCACTCCTTTAGGTCACACTTAAATGATCCTAAGACCTCTCTCTGCCTGCTCAGGACCTGTGTTTGTTTATTTTCCCCCATATTTTCTGTTGTCCTCTGTTTCGCTCTTTGATTTCTCCAGGACAGTGGAAGCAAAATTTGAGCTTGCATCAGAATCACCTGGAGGGCCTGTTGAACTGCCAAATGCTGGATCCCCATCCTCCGTATTCCTAAATCCAGTGCACGGAGCTGGATAGGAGCTCTGCCGTTCTAACGAGTCCGTAGGGCATGCATATGCTGCTGGTCCAGGATTGTAGTTGGAGATCCAGTGCTCCAGGAAATCACTTTCCCCCTCTTAATTGCTCTCAAACTTCCAGTAGACTTTAAAACCAGGTAACTAATACCCCCAGTTCTAGGCTCTTTTCTTGGCAGTACAAGGCAGAGGAGAAATGACCTGTAGTTAAATCAGCTTTTATTCCATCTTGATCATTCATTTTTGTGGATTCTGACTATAGCTTCAAATTTTTACAGTTATCCACCATGCAAAACTCACCCATAGGACATCTTTGAACAAGTGTTCTCAAACTTTCATGTGTATAAGAATCTCCTGAGGAATCTTGTTTACAATGCAAATCCTGACTCAGCTGGCCTGGGGGTGGGGTCCAATATTCTGCATCTCTAACAAGCTCCCAGGTGATGCTGATGCTGTTGGTCTGTGGGTCACATTTGAAAGGTAAGGTGTTAGGGTGTTTTCAAGGGAGAACTCCACCCAGACCAGTTTTTGACTTTGTTAAAAATAAGATATTATGCAGAGATTCAGTGGACACTCCTAAAGGTCAAACATTTTGCAGATTGTAATGGTCTTCTGTGAAATCCTTGTGATTGCTTGGTACCTTGTTTTGCAACGTATGTTGCCCTCTTTATGTTGTGGCCATAGTTAGGTGGCATTTGTCTATAAATTCAGCCTTGAAACAAGTCCATGGCAATCAAGTGAGCGCCAAATACCAAGAAGCCTCTCTTGGAGGGACAACAGATGGTTGCCAGTGGTCTTCTGTCACTCTCTGTGATATTCTACACACCAAGAGAATTTGCTTGACAAAACAAAAAGGGCAGTGGTCTCCCACCCCACAAGGTAAGATGTCATAGCAAATGCTCCTCACTCTGGAATCAGGAGAGCATTCTCTTAGTTTCCTTAGAAGCAGAGCCTGAGCCAGACTGCACATAAGTTATCCAGGGAGTACTCTTGGAAGACACCTGTAAGAGAACCAGAAGCAGGCTAGAGAAGGGGAGGGCACCGAACAAGGATGTGGTCTCAAGACCCATAGCCTGAATCTCATTAGTGAGGCTCTGGAGCATAAATTGCACCGTAGAGTTGTTTGCCCGTGGGGCAAAGGGACCGAGCTTTTGTGCTCTCTGGCTAGTCATTGGCCACTTGAGGGTGGGAGAGTTAACCTGCCAGGCTTCTCCGGGCAAGGGGGCTCCCATCAGCCAAGGGCAGTTCTCCAGAGATGGGTGCAGCTGTGGGTCATTATCAGCAGCTCTCACCACCGGGATGAGTGTACAGGATGGTAAAACGGGGTGTGAGCTGGACACCAGTGGACACAGATAGCTTCAGTTCAGAATTTTCCCCAAAGACATTGAAGTTAGAGGCAACCAGAGACCCAGAGAGATGTGAGACAAGCAAAGGGCAGCCTGAGTCCTTGTTCATGACACAAGAAACATGGGTATGTTTAGGACCCAAAAGTGAATCTGGAGCACCAGCCAGGAACTCGGGGAAATAGGGAGATGCCCTGAGTTCCTCTTGGCAAAACAATGAAGTCCCTGTTCTGCAAAGACTTCCCCAAGAGAAAGCTTGGCAGAGCTGTGGGCCTTCTGTGGGGATTTCCTTTCACGTTACCTTTTAGCTGGCTTCACCTTCTCCCAGTTTGTTTTCTCCTAGGAAATCAAAGAGGACTTCTGTCCTATCACATGACAAACATTTTATATTCTTGGTACCAGCCCAAGAACCAGCAAATGCCAGTCTCCCAGACTTTCTTAAATGAAAGATTCCAAAACCTAGAAAATCCTTTCCAGGGTTTTTTTCTGGGAGGAAAAAAAAGAAAGAGACTCTTTACATTATTTTTTTAACCCAGTGTCTATGCATTTTAAAGTGAATTGCATTTATTTTCTATATCATACCTTTCTAGTTTTAAACAAACTTGTGTAAAAGAAGGGAGAATTTATTTTTAAATGACTTAACAATAGGCAGTGTTTTGTCCCCAGGATATACACATTTTGAAAATCGTTTCTGTGCTAAAATTGTGTAATGTTTTCTAGTCTTGGAATGTAAGTACCTTGGCAAGCAAACACAATGTATTCAATCTATTCACCACCTTAAAATTAAATTTTAAAAAAAGGCAGAACTCTATTAGTAAGGAGTGAAATACATTGTCTAGACAGCTTCCTTCAGGCAGAATAAACAGTGGCGGGCCCAGCTGGATGCTTCACTCTTTGGAAAATGGGCTGTACATACACAGCTGAAGCCTCGGGAGGAGGGGGCGGCTCGGGAGAACTGCCACATCCTGACAAAGCAGGAGATCTTCAGGCTTCTCTGTGTCCCCTAAGGTGGGCAGTGCTACCTTCTGCTGTAATGACAGACATCTGTATCCCTGGAGCTGGAGATTCAGAAGCACATTCATTCTTCATTCCAGATTGGGACTTAACAGATGCCAGATGGAACTCCTGGTCTGCTCTCCATCCTGCCCCATCCCCAATCCTGCCCAGTTCAGTGAAGAGCCATTCCACCAGTCTAGCTGCCCAGACCAAAATAATTTCAGTCATCTTTTTGCCTCATTTCTTTTTCTCACAGCCCATGGCCAATCCATTAGCTAAGCTGTTGGCATTACTTCTAAAACCAGAATCTGGTAATTCACACCATTTTACCATGATTGTGGCCCAAGTTGCCACCATCTCTTGCTTGGATCATTGGGGTTTCTCCCTACATGGGTATCTCCCTGCCAGAGCATCTCCTTACTTCTGTACTTGGCCCAAGGCACTCTTAACAGGGCAGACAGAGTGATCCTTTGAAGACATAAATCAGATCATATCACAGTCCTCTGCTCAAAACCCTCCAATAATTCCCTTCGGTCTTTAAAAAAACTGCCAGGCCTTACGGGAACCACTTCCCCCACCCCCTCATATACCACTTTACTCTTTTAACCTCCTTACTTATCATCCCTCCACTTGTTCCCTCCCAAAACTAAGCCACACTGGCCTCTTGCTCTTTCTGGAACATCCCAGGCATGAGCTCATGACCTTGGGGTCTTTGCCTAGGATATTCCCTGCCAGATATCTGTATGGCTGACTTCCATGCCTCAGCAAGTCTTTACTCAAATATCACCGTCTTATTGCCTGATCTCCCTATTTAAATAACAAAGCCCCTGCCAAACACTCAGCCTTAAGAATAAATAAATCAGCAAGATAGGCATGGCACCTGCTTTTACAGGGAAAATAATTTAGAGTTGAACTGTCTAATACGGTAGTCACTAATCACATGTGGCTGTTAACATTTAAACTGGTTAAAATTAAGAAGAATGAAAGATACAGTGTTTCAATCACACTAGCCACACTTCAAGTGTTCACTAATCTCACGTGCCTGGTGGCTTCCAGTTTGGACCGACCAGATGTGGAGAAGCAGCCTCACAGGAGTTCTGTTAGACAGGCTGATAGAGACTTTTTTCTTGATAGATAATGTAGGGCTTATGGACTCAAATTCCCTCATTTACAGGAAGGGAAACTGAGGATCAAGGAACCAGTGATGTGACTAAGATCACACAGCTAGTTCACAGCAATCCAGTATTAAACCCCATTCTGATTCCCCAGACCAATGTGCAGATAAGCAAGAGATTGAAGTGCAATTTACTTCTCTTGACAAATAAAAATATGAAACCAAACCAAAAAAAAAAAAAAACCCTCCCTTTTCCTTCTGGTGTGAATATATTCAATAACAAAGAAAGAGGGGATTATTAAGTGGGGACTTGTCTCTTTTTTTCCTGCTGTTGTCTGAGCCCTTTTCTTATTTGATAGGTATTTCTTCCTGCTGGAGGTTTGGTTAATGCAGAGCTTTCTAGCCAAAAAAATCCAGATGGATATTTTCCCCTCCTTTACCTGGTGGCTGGGCGGTGGATTTGGTTATTCAGATGCTCCTACCACGGACTTTTCAGAGACAAAAAGATACGTAGCAGCTCCTTACGTTCCCTCAGGCCCCTGTAACTGCAGTGTGGTGGAACTGTCCTTGCCCTGGGATTCCCACTGTTTCCTGTTCATCTTCAAATCCCAACTATCTGTCCTTCCTCCAATCTATGTGAGCTACCTACTATTCCTAATTTTTTTGACTCACATCAGCCAGAGTTCATTTCTGTTGCCTTCAGCTAAAAATCCTGACTAATCAAATGCACCAATCAAATTAAACTTCATTTAATTTTAAATGAATGTTTCCTGGTATTTGGATTTATACTGAACCTTGAAAATCAGGCCATCTTTCTGGCATCCATGGAAGCTATTGCTTATAGCTGAACAGTAGCCATAGAAGATAAACTGCTCAGACCCTCAAGCTTCTCATTCTTTTAGAGGAATTAGCTGAATCAATTGATTGTGCATTCAATGATTAAGAAAAGCAAAATGTAACGATTTCCAGATTCTTGGGTCATTCTAGCTTTGAAAAGCCCTTTAGGGAAATACTTGGAAAGCTGAGGCTTAAAGTGCTCTGTTGCTTCAGAAGTTCTGGTGATAAATACTTGTGACCTGTGCAAAATTAGGCATCAATACTGTCAGTCATTCTAATCTACTCAGGAAATTTGTCCGAAGGGAAAATGCAGTGAGCAATGTTGAGCTGGTAAGAGAACTTTCCAAGTTTGAGAGTATCCACAGGGTAAAACTGTTCATGAGTACTTAGGAATCAAATAATCTCATATGTGAATTTACCATATTTAATTTCCATTCCCCAAATGATTGGGCATTTAATTTTTTTCTAAAATGAAAGAGTCTGTATCAACCACATTGACCTAATTGATATTTATAACCATCTTACCCAATAACTGCAAAATGCATATTCTTTTCAAGTGCAAGCCATAGATCTCTTGAGATAGACTAAATTCTGGGCATAAAAAAAAAAAAAAAAAAAAAACTCTATAAATTTCAACTGATTTAAATCCTACAGAGTGTGTTCTATGGCCATGATGGAATTAGATTAATAACATAAAATAGCTAGAAAAACTTCAAATATTTGGAAATTCAAATAAATAACTCACTTATAAATAACCCATCAGTCAAAGAAAAATCACAGTGGATATCTAAAGAGATTTCAAACTGATTGATAAAAGTAGAAGTCTAAAGGAATTCAAGTGAGGAATCTTTTAACGTCAAACTCCAAGATAAAAGTAATGATTAAAACCTACCTAAGGTTTGTATAATACTTTACAGTTTACATATATTCTGACATCATATATTCATCTTCACAACTGCTGTAGGGAACATGTTACTATACATGGTCAGGACATTAAACATCTCCACATTTTCAAGGTATAATAAGGAGGCCTGTTGGTCTGCTGATTGACCCATGGAGGGGTGATCTTGGTCCTTGCCCCAGCTTCCGGCCTGGCCCCATGGTCTCCCCCAATCAGCCTCCACTTTCTCTGTACCTGAGCCGATTCTGTTGCTTCCCTTGCAATATATCATAACATTCAAGAATACTTGTGCATGGACTCGTGTGTTTACCTCTGTGTTGGATAGTTTAAACCAAGGTTAGCTGTGACTTAACCTCTACAACTCAGTAAATGGGCCAGCAAATACCAAAGGTCACACGTGGCTCGTGGCTTTCATGTTGGACAAAGCAGAAGCAGGACATTTCCATCATCACAGAAAGCTCTATTTGAAATTGCTGAATTCACTTCAAGGACAATGCTTTTCCATTAATGGCGGCTTTTGCTATTTGAACAGATTTGGTACTGAAAAACTTAATTCCACTTAAAGTAGTGACCACATTTTCATAGGAAGTACTGAAGAAAGGGCTTGATATTGACATAAGCCTGAGAAATGAAAGGGAAAAAGTCATGAAAATAAATGTATTTCATATATTTTTAAAAACAGGTTAAAATGCTAGTTTTGTGCTAGTTTTAGAGCAGAAAGTGAATAAATCAAATTCTAACTTTAGCATATAAGTAGTTATAAAGAATTATGTGTGATTAAGCATTCAAATCACATTTGACTTTTGTAGCATGATCATAAAAAGGCTATTTTTTTTTTTTTTTTAATTGAGGGCTTCACCAGTTTTTCCATTGGGTCCTCTTAACTTGCTATTTTAATTGTTCACCTCTAAAGTACATATTTGATCAAAATCATGTTCTCATTTCTCTTCTTGTTAATCCTGTGAACATCTCATTTATCAGATTTGGGAGAGGGGGTCAAAATTCATCAATATCACATTTATTGATATCATAATATTTGGCATCTTTTACCAGATTTTTAATTCCTTTGGCAATTGTTTGTAATCCAGTCACATAATATTATTGAATGTCATCCACCACATGATTGAGAGTAGAAGATAATGTTAAGCAAAGAGAAATGTTTGATTCAGAATTAATTTTATATGTAGTCACCTGGGTTCCTGTAACTGCAGGGAGGTAAATCATTAATATTCAGAAAACAAGCAACTCTCCCCACTCCATCCTGTGACTACTTCAATATGAAACATTCAAGACAAAAGAAATATGTGATTTAATTAAATATTATATTATCAAATGAGTGTCATCTTAGGAGTCATGCATATTATGGCCAAGACAGCCTGGGCTCACTGATGTCCATGTTCTCCTCTTCCTTCTAGACACACTGCACTCCCCAGCCCCCTTGCAACCAGGTGGATCCCTGTGACTAGTTTTCACCAATGGAATGTGAGCAGAGTAATGGAGGTCACTTATGGGCTAAGGTAGTGAAGAACGGATGAATATCTTCCATGTTGTCTTGCTTCCCTCATCTGCCAGCCAAGTGCAAAGGATCCAGGGAAGGACTCCAAGACCCTAGGCAATGGTGGTTCTCTCCCTTAAGATATAAACCTCTTTGGGTTAAGACACTGAGACTTTAAGGGTTTTAAATTATAACTAAGTCTACCTTGAATAATACCGTGGGTAAAACCATACACTGAATTGGTATATCTATAAGGGGGTTATGTTAAATGGACTGAATTTGTCCTGGAATTTGGCAGATTTTGAACAGTTACAATGGCCCATTGTACAAGAATGTATTGAGTACTTATTCTATGTTTAGCAGTACATGGAGCATGGCAGGAAGTATCTAGAGAGAAGAAGCTGGAAGAGGAGGATAAATAGTTATTGAATCCACATTCATACCAACTCACCCACCTTCATTCTTTTCCTGGGTCATTGGTAGCAGCCACTCATTGCTCTTCCCGAGACCATAATGGCCTAACTCTAATCCATTCTTTAAATCATACCACAGTGGTGTCTCCAAGGCGCCAAGCTAATCACATAATTCTCAATTTAAAATCCTTCAGATGCCTCTCTTTGCTTTTGAAATAAAGTCAAAATCCTTATCACAGTTTACAAAGACCTCCCTTCATGATCCGGCCTCTGCTTGCCTATCCAGCCTCATTTCTTGTGACCCTCCTGCCCCTTCTCTCTGTGTTTCAGCTGGATCAGGAGCTGCTTGAAGTTCCTTGTACAAATACATGCTCTTGGAAACCACTGTGCCTTTGCACATTCTGTTCACCCTGTATACATTTTTCTCCCACTCACTTCCCCAAAACAGAGTAGTTCTTTCAGGTCTCAGCTTGGTATTGTCTGTGTTAGAAATCCCTCCCCTGTGTTCCATTATGTATTGTATCTTTCACTCACCCCTGACTGGGCACCACATCATATTTCCTTAGTCTAGCATAGTCATGTGTATCTCCTACAATTTTATGAACTCCTTTAAAATGGTGTGATTGCCTACTCTTTACCTTTACTGTCTTATATTATAGTCTTGTCATGGACAACATGTTTGATAAATGTTGGATGAATACATGATTAAATGGTATCAGCATTGTATATGGTAGAAACACATGCAATAGAGTTCAATACAATGTGATATATACAATGAAATTCTGAATTAAATGAAGTTAGTTTCCAACTTGTATTCTATGAGGAATATGTACTATAGGCAAAAAAAGAAAAAAAAGTCTTTGCAGTTGTGATAAAATTAAGCATTTTGAGATTGGGAGATTATTCTGGATTATTCAGGTAGGTCTTAAACGCATTCTCGAGAATCCTTATTTATAAGAGGCAGCAGAAGGAGATTATCCACACACAGAGAAGGCAGTGTGAGGACAGATCAGAGAGAGAATTGAAGATGCTGTCCTTGAAGGTGGGATTGATGTGGCCACAAATCAAGGAATGCCAGCAGCCACCACATGGTGAAAGAGGCAAAAAACAGATTCTCCCCTAGAGCTTCCAGAGGGGGGGCAACCCTACAGACACCTTGACTAAGGTGATACTGATTAAAGACTTCTGGCCTCCAGAATTGTGAGGGAATACATTTTGGGCTACCAAGTTTGTGTAATTTGTCACAGCAGTCACAGGAAACTAATATAAGGCAGGAAAAAAACAAGGTCTATGTTTCCTCAATTATTAGTAAAATATTCAGGAAACAGGTGGAATTTGAACTTCACCTTGAGGTAATTGTTATATTTTGTTAGGTTAGATGTTAAAGGTTCATTCCATGCAGAGATGGATAGCTTTCACATTAGCAAAAGTTTACAACTTTGAAGGAGAATAATAAGGGTATAAATTACAGTAATGCTAGCTGCTGTAACAAATAAACCTAACATTTCAATGGCTTAACACCTTAAAATTTTATTTCCGTCTCACAGAATCCAGTGCAGGTGTTGCAGTCAGTACGTGGTGGGTGCTTCACTCAGTCCCTGAGGGGCTCATGCTGATGGAGGCACTGCCGTTTCCAGCACATGGCTTTGAGAGTTGCCCAGCATATTAACAACAACAAAAAAAAAGCATAGAGAAACCCACATGGGAAATCTTTATGTTTCCAACCTGAAACTTCTGTGAACATTCCATTGTCTATTATTATGGACTGAATGTTTGTATTCTCCCCAAACTCCTATGTTGAAATGGAATCCCCAACATGATGGTTATTTAGGGATGGGGCCTTTGGAAGTTAGTTGGGTCATGAAGATGGAGCCCTCACGAATGGGATTAGTGCCTTTATAAGAAGAGGCCAGAGAATTAGCTTGCTCTTTTTCTGCCATGTGAGGACGTGACAAGAAATCAGGAGTCTGCCACCTGGAAGAGCATTCTCACCAGAATCCGGCCACGCTAGCACCCTGACTCAGACTTCCAGCCTCCAGAACTGTGAGAAATAACTGTCTGTTGTTTATAAGCTACACAGTCATGGTACTTTGCTACAACAGCCTGAACTGGCTACATTTCAGTCACACAGCCACACGTAACTTCAAAAGAGACTGGGAAATGTAGGCCATCTGGGAGCCCAGAAAGAAAAGAGGAAACAGATTGGAGAACACACCATCATTCTCTTGGTGCTCAAATATTTACTTTGATTTTCTTCCCACACAAGAACATATTCCCTCCCCAAGGAAGACAACTCAAAGCTCCATTCAATCACTACAGCCAGCTGCATTCCAAGATCACAGGTGATGGCAGAGACCACGCCATTCAGAACCCAATGACCTATCATAATCAAATGACCTATTATCTGAAAAGACAAGTTATCTGCAAACTCCCACAACACACGCTAATCAATGATCCAGGAGAGACCGAATAAATGTCCCTTTCATGAAAGGGACACTGGGAGACACACACAGAGATCATGAGATCCTGCTCAGCAGGCATGGTGAAACCCCATCCCGCAATGAGTACCTTGAGGGTTGGGGGAGTACTTGATAGACCTTGATTCTGCCCTCTGGGGACAACCCCCATGTCCATGGTCCCATGTCCGTGGATCTGCCCTCAAAGAGTCTCTTTCTTTCTTTTGTTTTTTTTTCTTTAATTAGCGTATAGTTGATTTACAATGTTGCATTAACTTCTGCTGTACAGCAAAGTGTATCAGTTATACATATACATATATCTACTCTTTTTTAGATCCTTTTCCCATATAGGTCATTACAGAGTATTGAGAAGAGTTCCCTGTGCTATACGGTAGGTCCTTATTAGTTATCTATTTTATATATAGTAGTGTGTATATATGTCAATCCCAGTCTGCCAATTTATCCCTCCCCGCACCCCCCCGCCACTTTCCCCCCAGTAACCATAAGTTTGTTTTCTACATCTGTAAATAGTCTCTTTCTTGTCCATAAACATCCATGGCCATATCCAAGGTGCCCAGAGAGTATACCTTCCCTGGGGATACACAGCTTTCATAGCCAGATTCTAGCTGGTGCAACTTTCAGGTCTCTGAACAATGTTTTGTTTTGTTTTGTTTTTCCCAACACATACTTAATAAGCTTATACTCTGCATGAGGCCCCATGCTAGGCACAGGTACAGCGGTTTAAAAACATAGGCAAGGGACTTCCCTGGTGGCGCAGTGGTTAATAAACTGCCTGCCAGTGCAGGGGACACAGGTTCAATCTCTGGTCCAGGAAGATCCCACATGCAGCGGAGCAACTACGCCCATGCGTCACAACTACTGAGCCTGCGCCCTAGAGCCCGTGCTCTGCAACAAGAGAAGCCACTGCAATGAGAAGCCCACACACAACAATGAAGAGTAACCCCCACTCGCCATAACTAGAGAAAGCCCATGCACAGCAACGAAGATCCAACACAGACAAAAATTTTTAAAAATTAGAATTAAAATTAAAAACATAAATTAAATAAAAACACAGGCAAAGTCCCTCTTTTCATGTATCTTACCTCCTAGTGAAGGAGACAGACTGAATGTTGTTTTAAAGTTCAAACGCTACAAAATTTTTCAGTCTTGGCTCACAGTTTCTTTGGCAATGCAGTTGCCTAAAAAATTTAGTACACTCACGTCATTACATAGTTCTGGACCTAAACATAGATCTCAAATCTGTTTTTCATTACTTTTTGTCCTAGCCCCCATGCCTTTCTCTTTAGCTAATGGCAGCTACTTTGAGGCCATGTGAAACCATAGGCTCGAGGTGAGAAGGTAAGGCCATTTATCTGATCTTTGTCTCTGGCCGAATCTCTTTGTTCAATGATGAAGTCTTCCTGGAACTTTCAGAATCAAAACCTTTCCAGTTTTATCTACGTGAAAGTCCAATCTTGTAATAGGGATTCTTTCAATTTCCTTTGATATTTTCATTGAAACCAGCTATTACTTGTCTAAGCCTATTGTGATCTTCTAACATCTTGCTAAAATCTATCTGCAGTTGCTAACACACAAACTTGCTCACTTTTCCATCTACTTTCGCTAGAGCAGCGGTTCTCAGAATTTGGTCCCCAGAGCAACAGAGTGGGCACCACCTGAAAGGCTTTTAGAAATGCAAATTCTCAGTCCAGATCTACCAAATCAAACACTCTAGGTATGGTGCCCTGGAATCTGTGCTTTCACAAGCCCTCTGGGTGAGTCTGATGTACAGCAAAACTGAGAACCATTGCTCTGTGGCTACAGGGATGGGCCTTTCGTGTTATGACAGGTGGAAACTTACATGGTTGGAGCAGGGAGTTAATGGTGGTGGTAGAATAACACAAAATCATAAAAAGAAAGAGGGGCAATCACCCAATATGTTAAGGTGATTATTTTCAGATATTGAGAAATTCAACTTGGTTTTTCCTGAATAAAAATTTTTAGGTAAGAATTACAGGCTCTTTGAAGATAATCCTGTTCTTCTGTGCAAACAGCGGGCATTAATGGTTTCACTTTAGATGATGTCATTGAAGATGCTCCTATTTCCTCTGGGATCAGTTTCTTCCCCATTCTGTGTGGCCCCAGGACTATTGTCTGTCAATCATGGAATTCCATGCCTTTGGTCAAAAGGGAAGGTGTATGACTCAGGCCCAGCTGAATCTGGTAATCTATATCTATGACATTAACAATTATTATGGGGAAGGACATGTGACACAAGCATGATCAATTGGAGTCTAATCAGAGCTAGTAACTAACTAACACTTGGCACTGAAGACCGCAGTTGTCTGCTCAACTTTCCACAGGTCAGCTCCAAACTCATCCTTTATGGTGACCTGAGCCAATAAGGTCCCTCTGCTTTAAGCAAGTTTGAATTGAGTCCTCATATATACAGCCTTGGTAAGATGCTTGACTTCTTTCCTGATGTAGCTTATAATCGAGTCCTAGACATTCTTCTATAACGTCTCTACTAGAATGGAAAGGGAGGGGAAAGGCAATTTCGTTTAGTATGAAGCAAGTAAGCCTTTCTCACTCCCTTTTTTTTGTATTTTTTTATACTTTTAAAACACATGTATTCATTGTAGAGATAAGTAAAAACAAGAAATGGATGGAAATTCCCTGGTGGTCCAGTGGTTAGGACTTGGTGCTCTCACTGCCATGGCCCAAGTTCAATCCCTGGTCGGGGAACTATAAGATCCTGCAAGCCCCGTGGCGCAGCCAGAAAAAAAAAAAAAAGAAGGAAGGAAGGAAAGAAAGAAAGGAAGAAAGAAAGAAAGAAAGAAAGGAAGGAAGAAAGAAAGAAAGATAGAAAGAAGGAAGGAAGGAAGGAAGAAAAAGAGAAAGAAAGAAAGAAAGAGAAAGAAAGAAAGAAAGAAAGAAAGAAAGAAAGGAAGAAAGAAAGAAAGAAAGAAAGAAAGAAAGAAAGAAAGAAAGAAAGAAAGAAAGAAAGAAAGAAAGAAGGAAAGAAAGAAAGAAAGAAAGAAAGAAAGAAAGAAAGAAACAAAGAAAGAAACAAAGAAAGGGAGAAAGAAAAAGGAGGCATTACATAAAAAGCTCATTTTAAAAAAATCAGTATCCAGTGTGCCACTAAGTCTTATCAAAGTTCTTCTATTTAAGAATTTGGTGCCTCACCCAGACACTCAGTTGACATAAGTGATGGCTGTTCATAGTTCACAGATGCATCATTCTCTGGAGAATTGCCCTTGACCTATGGGAACCACTTTACCTGGAATGGCCTGGGAAGCTGTGCCTTTTCCTGGGAGGAGCCTCCAATCAGTGGTTGATAAAACGGAAAAAAATCCCCACCCCCCCTTGCTTTAAGGGAGAACATTTGCAGTGGCATTCATGCTCCAGAGCTCCCTGTAGGACCAGGCTGAGTCTAAACTTTAGCTGAAGGTGATCCTCTCTAGCTTCTTTCCTGGTACTGTCCTGAGGGTTTCTCCTGAGAACAACTCAGGTTCTGCTTCTGGAATCTCATCTAAGGCACCATCTTTAGTCCCTTAATATGTCTTATCTATTTCCTACTTTTCATTTCAATTGAAACTACCTTCTTCCTCTACCTTTCAAGGTGTACATACAACTTATCTTTCATCCATGTGCCCCTAAAGTGTTTTTCTTAATTTTCCTTTCAGGATGCAAACCAATAATATGCACTGGTGGGGATGCCTTAGCTACATCCTTAAGACCCTTTAAATTCCGCCATAGCAGGGCTGGCACAACAGCCCAGAGAAGAGCAGAAGGATCAGTTGAGATGAATTCACCTCAAGAAGCTATGGTCATTGTAGGCGCAAAGGAGATAGGGAAAAGGGTAAATTAGAAAGAGGTCCTGATTTGCAGGAGCCTAACAATATACTCATGGGCAGAGATGGCTTTTACTATATAGGAAGATGGGAGCCAGTTCTTCTCCTGTGTTGATCAGGTGGCAGGAACATGGTGGCAGTAGGTGACTCTGTTAGAGTGTACTCAGGTCCTGATCAGGGTTAGGTTCTATGTGAAAGGCACCATGGTCTCAAGGCTGGTGAGACCAGCTGGGGACAGCAGGTATTTTCATGGCTCCCTGTCTTATTCCCCCAGGGGGTTTCAGGGATTAGTTATAAAGTAGGAGATAACTATCCATGGGAGGATGTCATCCTGGATTGGAACTCATAAAAGGAAGAATATGTCCTTAGGTTATATAGCTGACTTGTGTCTGAACTTTCCCATGCCCCATCAATGAAAGGCAACAGACAAGCCAAAAGGTCCTTGGAAATTCTCCCATATATTCCCAGCTGTGATTAATCAGGGTACTGGTACTTGGATACATGGATTGGGAAATTTGGTATCACTTTTTGAAACCCTGTCTTGAACTGAATGTCTA
Source organism: Eschrichtius robustus (assembly GCF_028021215.1). Lineage (NCBI taxonomy): Eukaryota > Metazoa > Chordata > Mammalia > Artiodactyla > Eschrichtiidae > Eschrichtius > Eschrichtius robustus. The sequence continues at coordinate 37,986,485 of NC_090839.1, forward strand.
ATATTTTTTTCACAGCTATGCCTTTAATTGTAACTTTAAAGGAAAGGAAATGCTCGCAGTGAAACATTAGCACATCACTGGTTGTCAGCTATATTCAGATTTCAGAGATATTAAGATGTGAAAAGCTATATATCTTACAACCAACATAATGCAGGAGTATTTAGACTTTGGTGAAAAACTCTGACTTAGGGAGAAATGATTAGTGGAGAAATGAAAATATCAGCAACACAATAGAATAAGATGTCCCTCAATCGTGCCACACTGCCACCCCCAACAACAACAATCTGGCAACGATCCACAGTCAAAAGTGCCTTTATGGGAGCTGTGGGATCCAGAACCATATGCCAAGGGACTCAGGAGGAATCTGACCCATGTGTTCATTGGGTAATAGGCATAGATGTCTTGGTCTAGGCTGTGGACACTGCAGTGGCCCATGAACCAGCTCTAGCCCTTCTTGGCCATGGAATGGGAACTTCTAAAGAACGTTATCTCAGACAATCACCCACAGATGAGAGAGCCTTTGTGGAAGTCCAGGTTTCCAGTGGAGAAATTCCAGCACACCATTGGAGCAAAAAAATATATGTATATATATATCAGTTTGGATGCATTGGAAAGGGTAAGAGGGACAGCTTGACTTTATCCATATCACCCCTCCCCCAAAGTGGCACAGCTTAGAGTCCAGAGAGATCTTTTTTGCCTGTGATTTCTCCCATGGGGTATGGAAGGCAGGGAGTGAGAGCATGTGAGTGAGTGTCCAACTTCTCCAGCTGTGTCAGGTGATGCCAAAGAGGCCCATTTCCCTTGTGCTGAATTGCGACTGGCTGGGAGGGAGTGGCTGGAAGAGCAACAGATAGGACTCTGGAGGACATTAAAGTGACACAGATACTACTAACTGTATCATAGACCCCATCAAAAAGCCCACCTATGAGCCGCTGAACTCACCTCACCTGCAGATCCCCCCAACTGGCACATGGACGACCCCAGGACTCCACATACCTCATCCATACACATCTCCACCCTCTGGCCAGCTCCCTGTGTGAGCTCATAGGGGTGGTGATGAGAGCAAGCTTTGGCAGATGGCTAGTAAACACGTGCAGAAAGCCAACCCAAATATGTGGGTCAAGGAGAGACCACAATATTGAGCTTTAGTGACACCACCATTGGCAAGGCAAAAGGGAGGCTGTCAGCACACGGCGTGGTGTGTTGCACAAATGAAAGGAGGCTTACAAGCTTAAGAATTTTCCACAAGAGGGAGCAAGAAATGTGGAGCAGGTATAGCCATAGAAGGTCAGGGAAAGCCTCAGAATCCCTAGCAGGGCTGACGGAAGGCATTTCTTTCCAAAAGGCAGTTAGTAACTACTGGAGGAGGTGACTACTACTTCAAATGCAAAGACAGCAAGGCAAAACTTCAAGAAATGTGAAAAATCAAGGAAATATGACACCATCAGAGGATTACAATAATCTTCCAGTAATCAATCCCAAAGACATGGAGATCTGCAATTTACCTGGTAAAGAATTCAAAGTAGCTGTTTTAAGGAAGCTAAAAGAGCTACAAGAGAACACAAAAATAATTCAATGAAATCAGGAAAACAATACACAAACAAAACGAGAATTTTGAGAAAGACATAGAAAACATAAGAGAGAACCAAACAGAAATTTTGAAGCTGAAGAATACAGTGAATTAAGTGAAAAATATAATAAAGAGCATCAGCAGTAGAATAGACTAATCAGAAGATAGAATCAAAGATCTAGAGGATGGGAACTTTGAAAAACCTAGTCAGAGGAGAACAGAGAAAAACATTTTAAAAAGCAAAAAAAGCCTACATGATCTATAGGACACCATCAAATAAACAAATATCAGAATCATTGGAGTTCCAGAGGGAGAGAGAGAGAGAATGAAAGTTTATTAAAAAAAATAATAATAATAGTAGCTGAGAACTTCCCAAGCTGGAGGAGAAACTTGAACATTCAAGTTCACAAAGCTAAAAATCATATGATCATCTCAATAGATGCAGAAAAAGCATTTGATAAAATTCAACATTCATTTATGATAAAAATCCTCAACAAATTGGGTACAGAAGAAACATCCATCACCATAAAAAAGTCCCTATATCATACTCAACAGTGAAAGCTTAAAAGCTTTTCCTCTAAGATCAGTAACAAGACAAGGGTGGCCACTCTCATTACTCTTAGCTAGAGCAATCAGGCAAGATAAAGAAATAAAAGAAATTGAAATCAGAAAGGAGGAAGGAAAGTTATCATTATTTGAAGATGATATGATCTTACATATAGAAAATTCTAAAGACTCAACCAAAAACTATTGAAACTGATCAATGAATTAAGTAAATTTGCAGGATATAAAATCAACATACAGAAATTAGTTGCATTTCTATACACTAACAACAAAGTAACTGAAAGAGAAATTTTAAAAATTGTCTCAGTAACGATGGCATCAAAAACAATAAAACATACTTAGGAATAAATTTAACCAAAGGAATGAAAGACTTGAAGAAGTCACAACCAAGTGAAAGGATATCCTGTGTTCATGAATCAAAAGAATTAATATTGTTAAAATGTCCATACCATCCAAAACCATCTATAGATTCAATGCAATCCCTATCAAAATTCCAATGGACTTTTTCACAGAAATAGAACAAACAACATTAAAATTTATGTGGAATCACAAAAGACCCTGAATAACCAAAGCAATACTGAAGAACAAAGCTGGAAGCATCATATCTCCTGATTTCAAACTATACTACAAAGCTACAGTAATGAAAATAGTATGGTACCAGCATAAAAATAGACACAGAGGCCAATGGAACAAAATTTGAGCTCTCATGTGATCAGTTAATGTTTGACAAGGTAGCCAAGAACACTCAATGGGCAAAGGATAGTCTATTCAACAGATTATGTTATGAAAACTGGATAACCACATGCAAAAGAATAAAATTGGATCTCTATCTTATATCACTTACAAAATTAATTCAGAATAGGTTAAAGACTTAAACATAAGACATGAAACCATAAAATTCATAGAAGAAGCTACTTGACATTGGTCTTGCAATAATTTTTTGAGTATGACACCAAAAGCACAAGCAACAAAAGCAATCTACTTGAGTCTAATAACAGCTTATTAATTACAGAGTCTTTGGGAGTATTTCATGAGTTGATACAGAGGGATGCTCTGCACAGTGGCTGGTACATGGTAACAGATAGTGAGAGATATTTTGGGTGCCTATCCAACCATCTTTCTTCCCTTTCTCCTTCATTAACAGAACCCCAGTTTTATTCACCTGCCTCAGAAGACCATGACCATTAGAAGACCAGGATTCTCCTAAGCCTACAGGGATAAATAATTTGTCTAAATCAGTCTGATTTGTTTACCTCTTGTCAAGTGATTGATTTAGGCATAGGTATGTGATGTAATTCTGGCCAACGAGATATGTGGGGACGTGTTCTGTGAAGGCTTTAATAATGGGATACATGATAACAGATGTTTTAGAAGTTGTCATCTGCATGTGAAGTGTGGAATTGCTGCAGCCATCTTGGTAACATGAGGTGAGCAATATCACCATGCTGAGGGTGATAAGACAGAAACAAGGAAGCCCCTGGGTCTTTGCAGATACTAATGAATCACTGAGCTCACCAAACCTAGAATCCCCTACCTCTGGATTTTTTGCACAGTAAACAATTAATGGTATCATTGAAGCTATGTCAGTTCAATTTTCTATTACTTATAGCAGAAAAAGTCTAAAATTGATGGAATGCTCAATAATTATGAACTCATCATTATTTCTGTTGCTGTTGTTACTTGTTTACTTGGCCTCTCTGTTGTTTAGGTTCTTCATCTATTAAATGAAGGATGAAAAGATGTTTACTTTTTTGATTTGTCGATAGGATGGATGAGATAATGCATACAGAGTGTTTAGGCCACCGGCTAGTCCAAAGTAAGTGCTCGACAAAGGGTCAAAAGATACTCCTCCTCTTTTTATGCCTCCTTCTCCTCTTCCTCCTATTATTTTAATTGTTGTTATTATCACTGTATAGTCCAGTGTTGTAGATTGTATTAATTTTTTTTCACAATTCTATATTTGCTCTGGGGACATGCCATGGTTCACTATGAGCAGGGAATACTACTCTACACTGTATGGACTTGACCATATGTGCTGCTTTGGCCAATGGAATGTGAGCAGATACAATCTATACCATGTATGTCAAAGGTTTTGCATGTACTCATATAGTTTGGTTTGTTCTCTTGCACTCCTGTCATTTGCCATGAGAATAACATGGGCCAAGTAGTCCCCATTCCTTCAGCCTGGGTCCTAAAATGAAAGACATGGGAGCAGATCTAATCCTATACTTCAGTCTGAAGCAGAGCTGGTCCAGGAAGCTCCTGGACAGGCATCTGGGCACAAAATGTTTGTTCCTCTAAGTCAATGAGATTTGGGGGCTGTTTATTATGCAGCATTATTGCAGTTTTTAAAAACTGACTACTACAGCCCCTAAGCCCCTAAATGAATAGAACCTCAGAGTGTTCCCCAAATTTGCTGCCTGGTCCAGGGAGACCTATGGCATCTGGAGTAGACCCTGACATAGCAGAAAGGCTGATTGAGACAGTGGATTTGGGGCTCTGCATCTTATCTTCTTAGTGGTAAAAGGCTCAGGCTACTAGATAGACTTCCTCATCACATCTTTAACTACCATGCATGGAGCAGGTTCTTCCTGCAGTAAGTTTCTTCAGGGCTTCCATTGAAGGTAACTGAGATGAAGTAGGCTAAGCTTGGTTTGGGAATAGGGAAAGGATTTGGACACTGTCAGAGGCATCTCTTGATTACTCTGTGTGCAACGTAAGTTACTCTAAGGGAAGTGAGTCTGAGAAGCTGGAACTAGTGCCAGGTATCGAGAATGCATGGAAGTCAGCTGGTGAGACACAGAAATGGGAGCCAGAGCACAGAAAGGTCAGCAGCAAGATGCTCCAAAAATCCTGAGTTGAGAAGTGAGTGGAGGTCAGTTCTGGAGAACAGATGAGGACTGGAGTGTGCAAATGAGGCAAGTTAAGTGTCTGTCTGGATCAAAACCATGGCCCACTTGTTCCAAACCATTTGAACTGGATCTAGCTGCTTTTGAGTGAGCACTAGAGCCAAGGTCTCAGGTACTACAAAGACCACAGTGATTCCTGACTCTGGTTTCCTGGCTGTTGCTCCCATGTCTCTTGGACTCAACTTCAGAATTTCTCATCCTGTTCCTCTGAAAAACTGAGCCTGCCTTAAATTCCAAATCCCTAGTTGAGTCCATGCTTTCTGACACTGCTGTCTCCTTGTCTGCATGTCTGCATATTGCCTGTTGCCAGGTTCCCATCCTGTCTGCCAGGAGCCCAACAGGCTCTGTCTTCTTGTGCCTCTATAGGACACCCCTGGAGGAGCTGGACCACTGACCTCCCCCTGTCACTGAGCCATCCCATCCCATGCTCCACCCCCCACTTTGCCCTGGCTCATGCAGGAGCATCCACAATGTTCTGCCTGGTCCTCAGCTCCTGGCTGCTCCTCACAGACCTTGCTGTGCCCCACAGCTCAGGACCTGACACATGTAAGCCCAAGAAATACCTACAGCCTCCTTGAATGACTTTTCTGATCCCTGAAATTATACTTTTATAGATGCGGTCCTTTGGTCCACATTAAAATATAAATCCCCCATGGGAGAGACCCTATTAAGACTTGCAGGGAATTACTAACTTACATCTTAATGTGAGTGAGGTTATTGGATTTTTCCCCCCTTTAAGGCAGTCTTTGATGGGGGAAGGGGAAAAGTAGAGAAAGCATAATCACCAAATAGAGATGTAGGGTCAGAAAGATGATTGTGGAGACAGGGAAAGGACACAAGTGTGGAAATTTTGGTCCACAATTTTGTCTGGGGCATTTAATGTGGATAATGGTTCCAGGTGCTTCTTTTAACCTCGATGGGTAAAGTTTTTTTGTTTTGCTTTGCTCTTTTTGAGATTTAACTCTTATTGGGTCATTTCTGTGGTGGAGTGATACAAAATATTTGGAAAGCAAAAAGATTAGTGGTAAATATGGATGCATCCTTATGATAAAAATCAGTCAGGATATAGGATGATGGATATAAATGAATCACAAAACTGTCTGGCTATTGTGTCAACTGTAGCTAAGACAACTCAAGAGAGTGGGTTTATCTAGGAAGGCTGATCACTCTGCTTGATAGTATAGTGAGTGCCTTATTTGGTCATTCTATTTTAGGTGCTGGTCCAAAATATGCATTTTCAGAACTTACAGTTTTGCTGGTACATGCAATAGCTCAGCCTCAAAGGACTGACTCTTAGCTCTCAAACTCACAAGAGTATGAGAGGTAAGTCTTTCTAGTGTGCATATTTTATACACTGTCAGCACACCTGCTTGTTAGAATCAGAATCATAGGGAAGCCAAATCAGTGGCTAGATGGTAGCTATGGAAATGAGTGGTGGAAATGGGGGGGGTGAAGAAAGTCTTGACAGCGAAGATTGAATACTTGTAGGTGCCAGGAACAATGTTGAGCAGTTTATTTCTCATTTAACCCTTAAAACAATCTACAGATGAGTTGCTTTCATTTTTCCCCTGTGCAGGTGAGTAAGTGAGGCTCCAAGAATTTAAGTCTTTCTCCAGATCCTCAGACTAGAAAGAGCCTGAGCCATTCAAATCCAGGTAAGTGAGTCTGTGAAACCAAACTTAGTGTCTCTGGCTACATGGAAAACCTGGAGGTAGACCTAGACATGGAAAAATGGGTGAGCAACATATAACTCCAATATATAAATAACTCCTATACTGTCTGTGTCGATAACATGGAAGAAGTCATCCAAATATGGTACACACTTAAATATCCTTATAATTTCAAAAACTTCCCTATTGAACCTAATTTTATTCACTGAGGTGACATGAAAATTCTATGTTGGGCTTCCCTGGTGGCACAGTGGTTGAGAATCTGCCTGCCAATGCAGGGGACACGGGTTCGAGCCCTGGTCTGGGAAGATCCCACATGCCGCAGAGCAACTGGGCCCGTGAGCCACAACTACTGAGCCTGCGCGTCTGGAGCCTGTGCTGCGCAACAAGAGAGGCCGCGATAGTGAGAGGCCCGCGCACCGCGATGAAGAGTGGCCTCCCCTTGCCACAACTAGAGAAAGCCCTCGCATAGAAACGAAGACCCAACACAGCCAAATAAATAAATAAATAAATAAATAAATAAATAAATAAATAAATTTAAAAAAAAAGAAAATTCTATGTTAATTGGGGAACCAAATTCATAGGGTTATTCAACCAGGGTAATATGTCCAATAAGAACTTAGTAACGTATTTTAAGCTAAGTCAATCATAAGTAACTGAGCAATAACTTCTATCCAAAGTAACTTAAGACAAATGAAGAAGCTCTACTGGCAAGCAATGAAAGTTTCATAATCACATTTATGTGCTAGTGCTTATAATATTATCATTCTTCTGCTATAATCAAACCTACTATTTTTTCCTAGATAAATTTTAGGAATAATTCTAGAAATCAAAGTATAGTGTCTAAATACACAACCCAATCAAAAAATGGGTGGAAGATCTAAATAGACATTTCTTCAAAGAAGACATACAGATGGTTAAAACACATGAAAATATGCTCAACATCACTAATTATTAGAGAAATGCAAATCAAAATTATAATGAGGTATCACCTCACACCGGTCAGAATGGCTATCGTCAAAAGTATCTAGGAACAATAAATGTTGGAGAGGGTATGGAGAAAAGGGAACCCTCCTATACTGTTAGTGGGAATGTATATTGGTAAAGCCTCTATGGACAACAGTATGGAGGTTCCTAAAAAAACTAAAAATAGAGCTACCATGTGAGCCAACCATCCTACTCCTGTGTATATATCCAGAGAAATCATAATTCGAAAAGATACATGCACTGCAATGTTTATTGCAACACTATTACAATAGCCAGGACATGGAAGCAACCTAAATGGCCATCACCAGAGGAATGTATAAAGAGGATATGGTACATATATACAATGGAATATTACTCAGCCATAAAAAAGAATGAAATAATACCATTTGCAGCAACATGGATGGGCCTAGAGATTGTCATACTGAGTGAAGTAAGTCAGACAGAGAAAGACAAATATCATACGATATCACTTACATGTGGAATCTAGAAGAAGGGTACAAATGAACTCACCTACAAAACAGAAATAGAGTTACAGATGTAGAAAATAAACTTATGGTTACCAGGGGATAAGGGAGGGGAGGGATAAATTGGAAGAATGGGATTGACATATACACACTGCTATATATAAAATAGATAACTAATAAGGACCTACTGTATAGCACAGGGAACTCAACTCAATAATCTGTAGTGGCCTATATGGGAAAATAATCTAAAAAAGAGTGGATATATGTATATGTATAACAGATTCACTTTGCTGTACACCTGAAACCAACACAACATTGTAAATCAACTACTCTATACTCCAATAAAAATTTTAATAAAATAAAATAAAATAAATACATGTGCATAACAATGTGTGCTGAGTGCCTACATTTATCTACATTAGGAGCATTCTTGTCATGTACTACTATCTTTTTCTTGCCTTAGTATTTTCAATTAGTTTTTGTATTTTAAACAAAATAGGGCTCTAGAATAATAACGTGATCTTAAAGAACCTTCTGAAATAATGAAATGTTCTATATGCATGCTCTCCAACTCAGTGAGCATTTGAAACTGGCTAGTGTGACTAAGGAGCTAAATTTCAAATTTTATTTAGTTTTAATAAATTTAATCGAAATAGTTATATATGTCTAATAACTACTGTATTAGATGTATAACTCTAGAACATAAAAATATGCCTGCTTAGAGAAAACCAAAAGTGGAGAGAGTTTTGTAAGAAGCTCTTTGTCATGCAACATCTATGATTCTTAGGTATTATTGTTCCTATTTTTCAGATGAGACACTAGTATTCAGAGAGACAAAGTGTTTTGCTCAAGGTTTTACAACTTGTCCAGATCAGAGACATCAAAAGCTCAGCTTTTTCAAGGAATCCTTACTGCTTTAAATGCATAAAAGCATGCTTCTATTGTTAGCCTTTATAGGCTCAGTTTTTTACTTTGCAGAACTCATTATTCATTGAAATGAATGTTTTAGAATATTAGACATTGTCCTCGTATTTTGAAGAGACTACTTTATAAGTGAACTTACAGTGACAGAGTATAATAAGTGTTGCAAATTATTTTCAGGAAAATTTATAATCCCACGAACCAGATTAGAGAGTGTCTGTTTTTTTCTATATTAAGTATGGTCATTTAAGGAAGTCTTTGCCAGGTCAATGAGTGGAAGATACTATTTTGTTTTAAATTTTTACGTTTATTCAATTACCACAAGTGGGGCCAAACATTTTCTCTTTGTCTAATTCTTCTGTAAATTGTCTATTCCTATCCTTTTTTGAGACCATAACATATATTTTCCTGAGGGCTCCTCAGTTGTAGATCTTCCAAGGCTACAAACTGTTGGAAAAGTGTATTCAAGAGAAGCCAGGCCTTCACTGAGGTTTTTTCCCTTTTGAATTCAGAGGCATAACTTTAAAAAGGAACTGCTTTGGATAGTTGCATGGGCAGCTGCCCAAATATTTAAGGACCATTCCCAATTCTTTCTGTTCCTGGGCTTCTGAATACCAAAGGTTCTTAAGAAGTTTGTGGATATACAAAAATGAAAACAAAAAATCATCATCATCATCATCATCAATCAGCAGTGATCAGTGATTCCACTATATAATGATTAAAGAGGAACCATCCTAGTATACTTAAATGTTTATTTAGATCCTTAACTCCTGAGCAGATTAACCAGGGGCTAGAGAAATTTATTAGCTTAAAAGATGCTACCATTTAAAGATTAATAGGAGAGAAGATAAAACAGCTCTAAAACATAAATAAATGTTTGACAGCAAAAAATTCACATTTTATAGAACTTCAGGAATATATCACGGAGTAAAGTGAGTTACACCTGTGGAATGAAATTTAGGGATGATGACAGAGGTTAATTGCACACTGAGTTTAGTACCTAATTAGTGAATCTCAAAAGATAATCATCTATAAAATGGAAATCAGTGAGAAACTGGGAAAATCAGCCTTTGTTGTGTTCCTTCTCAATCATCGCAACATGAAACAATATGTTGGGCCATCACGTTGCTCAAACTAAGATTCTGTAAAATAGATAGTTTATTTTATAACTAATTAGAAGGCTGATATTTGGCAATACCTCGTCTGATTTATTCACAAAGAAACTTGACTATATTTGGAAAGGTTCCAAGGTAAGAGAACCTTCTTCTAGAATCCATTTTATTTCTTCAGCATCACTGTATTTCTTAAACATTATGTAACAAGTGCAAATGTTCATTTTTATAGTTTTTCCTCCCAGTCTCTTAAAAATATACACATGTAACTGAACAGTCTCAAAGAGGAGGCGTACAAACATGAAATGATTTCCATTTTTTCCAGGTGCAACTTCAAATGTTCTGGGCTGATTTGCTCCCCCCACTCCTAATGGCAGCCTGGAAATATTCTAAAACTTACTGGCTACTTTCTGACTAGTCAGGATAGGGTTGCTTAGGCCAAGGTGACAAATTAGCTTTAAAAATTTCAGTAGTCTAGCACATCAAAAATGTATCTTTTACTCATGTGAACTCTAGTAAGGATCTGGTGACTCTTCAAGGCAGCATATGTCCAGGTGGTGTCCGCTTCCACACTGTGGCTTCATCATCTTAGCTCACGGCTTCCAACAGAGAAGAGAGACTTGTACAACTCTGAGAGCGAGTGCTTCATTCATCCACCCTAATCTCAGTCCATGGATTCTGTCTTAATTTAAAGTGCTGATATTTGTCATGGGTTCCTCAGCATGACTTTTTATTTTTAAGAAAATTTTGAAATATTTAAAACAAGGTTTTAAACATTAAATTTTAATAATAAAATATCAATTTTATTAATTTTAAATATTCATAAATGTTTTGAAACATAAGTCTTTACTGAGTTTGGGGGCAGCCGTACAAATTTGGTGCCTGAAACAAGTGTCAGCCCTGCCCTGGGTGGATAATGTTCCTTGCTCAGCAGCCTGTTCCTGGGGTCTGCGGCCATGAGCTCTGACTTCTGGCACTTCTTCTTATCCCCTCATCCTTTTAAGCCACATTTGAGATTGGCATTTGAGAAAAGACTCTCCTTAGGGGCTCAAAAGTTGCTTTATATCCGAAATAGTCAAAGATTTATGTTTTCTTGACAATATATTTCTCTCAAAAAACTAGCAGGCTTATATCTATTTGCCTGCAATCAGTTCCATGTGACTGGTGACCACAATTGAGGTTTTCTTGGTTGTGATTCCTAAGCCTGTTTCACTTCACTCACTCAGTGCCATGCCTCTTTGGAAAAATGTCTGTTCAACAACTCTGCCCAATTTTTAATCAGGTTGTTTTTGTTGTTGTTGTTGAGTTGTATCAGTTCTTTATATTTTGGATATTAACCCCTTATCAGATTTATCATTAGCAAATATCTTCTTCCATTCAGTAGGTTGTCTTTTTCTTTTGTAGATAGTTTTCTTTTCTGTGCAGAAGATTTTTAATTTGATTTAATCCCATTTGTTTATTTTTGCTTTTGCTTACTTTGCCTGAGGAGTCATATCTAGAAAGATATTGCTAAGACCACTGTCAAAGAGTGTACTGCCTATGTTTTCTCCTCGGAGTTTTATGGTTTCCCCAACAAGGACCTACGGTATAGCACAGGGAACTATATACAATATCTTGTAATAACCTATAATGGAAAAGAATCTAGAAAAGAATATATGGGTTGGCCAAAAAGTTCCTCGGTTTTTAAGTAAAAATGAAAGACACATTTTTCATTTTCACCAAGAACTTTATTGAACGACATAGTCACTGTTTTGTTCCACTACCTTCTGCCATTTTTCAGGTAACTTCATAATTCCATTTCCCCAAAACTTTTTATCTTTTTGAGCAAAGAACTGTTCCAGGTGCCTTTTACAGTCTTCCAGGGAGTTGAAATTTTTTCCATTAAGAGAATTTTGTAAAGACTGAAATCAATGGAAATCCGAAGGTGCAATGTCTTGTGAATTCGGCAGATGAATCAGAACTTCCCAGCCAAGCTGTAACAGTTTTTGCTTGGTCATCAAAGGAACATGTGGTCTTGCTTTATCCTGATGGAAGATTATGTGTTCTCTGTTGACTAATTCCGGATGCTTTTCGTGGAGTGCTGCTTTCAGTTGGTCTAATTAGGAGCAGTATTTGTTGGAATTAATCGTTTCGTTTTCCAGAAGGAATTCATAATAGAGGACTCCCTTCCAATCCCACCATATACACAACACCACCTTCTTTGGATGAAGACTGGTTTTTGGTGTGGTTGGTGGTGGTTCATTTCATTGTCCCACAATCTCTTCTGTTCCACATTATTGTACAGTATCCACTTTTCATCACCCATCACAATTTGTTTTAAAAACGGAACATTTTCATTACATTTAAGTAGAGAATCACATGCAGAAATACAGTCAAGAAGGTTTTTTTCACTTAACTTATATGGAACCGAAACATCAAAGCGATGAACATAACCAAGCTGGAGCAAATGATTTTTGATGCTTCATTTGGATATTTTGAGTATGTCAGCTATCTCCCGCGTGGTGCAATGTAGACTGATCTCAATTAATGTCTCGATATGATCACTATCAACTTCATCTGGTCTACCCAACCGTGGAGCATCGTCCAGCAAGAAATCTCCAGCACGAAACTTCACAAACCACTTTTGACACGTCTGATCAGTCACAGAACCATCTCCATACACTGCATAAATCTCTTTTTGCGTTTCAGTTGTGTTTTTACCTTTCTTGAAATAATAAAGCATAATATGCTGAAAATGTTGCTTTTTTTCTTCCATCTTCAATATTAAAATGGCTACACAAAAATTCACCAATTTTGATTTTTTTTTAAATGCATGCTGCTATGACAGTTGTCACAATACAATCTAACAAAATTGTTTCGAATGAAGTTAGAGAAAACTAAGCACTACTAGAGCCATCTTAGGAAAAACACCGAACGAATTTTTGGCCAACATATATATATATATATGAATCAATTTACTGTACACCTGAAACTAACACAACATTGTAAATCAACTATATTTCAATAAAAAAAATTTTTGTTTAAGTTTTATGGTTTCGGGTTTTATAGTCAAGTCTTTAATCTATTTGGGGTTGATTTTTGTGCATGGTGTGAGATAGTGATCTAGTTTCATTGTTTTTGCATGTAGTAGTCCAGTTTTCCCAACCATTTATTGAAGAGACTATCCTTTCTCTATTGTGTGTTCTTTTCTCCTTTATTGAATATTAATTGTCCATATATGCATGTGTTTATTTCTGGGCTCTCAGTTCTGTTCCATTGATCTACATATCTGTTTTTCTGCCAATACCACGCTATTTTGATTACTATAGCTTTTTAAAATAGTTTGGAATCTGCACGTATGATTACTTCCAGCTTTGCTCTTTTTTCTCAGGATTGTTTTGACTATTCAAAGTCTTTTGTGGTTCCATATAAATTTTAGAATTTTTTATTCTATTTCTATGAAAAATGTCCTTGGAATTTTGATAGGGATTGTGATAAGGATTTGATAGTAGATTGCTTTGTGTAGTATGGACATTTTAACAGTGTTACTTCTTCCAATCCATGAGTGTGGAATATCTTTCCATTTATATGTGTCTTCTTCAATTTCTTCCAAGAATGTCTTACAGTTTTCAGTTTATAGGCCTTTCACCTCCTTGGTTAATTTTTTTCCTAGGTATTTTATTCCTTTAGTTGTGATTGTAATTGGGTTGCTTATTTAATTTCCCTTTCAGCTAGTTCATTGTTAGTATATAGAAATGCAACTAATTTTTGTATGTTGATTTTGTACTCTGCAAATTTACTGTATTTGTTTATTATTTCTAATAGGTTTGTGTGTGTGTGTGTGTGTGTGTGTGTGTGTGTGTAGTCTTTAGGGTTTATTACATATAAAATGATGTCATCTGCAAATAGTGACAGTTTTACTTCTTCCTTTCCAATTTGGATTACTCTTATTTCTTTTCTTTGCCTAACTGTTCTGACTAGGACTTCCAATACTGTGTTAAATAGAAGTGGTGAGAGTGGGCATCCTTGTCTTTTTCCTGATTTTAGAGGGATGGTTTTCAGTTTTTCGTCATTGAGTATGATGTTAGCTGTGCCCACATACTTTAATCTTTGCCTTGAGTCATTTTGTCAAGCTCAATAGTTTTACTGGGTGCTATGTACTCAGTCTTTGCCTTAAGGTCCTTTAATCAATTGGAGTTTATCCTGGTATTTTTTTATTACGTGAGATCTATTTTGAGAACCCATCTCTTTCTTTGGGAACTGGAAACAGAAGACTTTTCCAAACCTTCAAGGCTCTGAATTTCAGGAATCTCTCTAGTTTTTCTCATTTCTACTTGCAAATTGGCAGTTGTTTTCTGAGCTCTTCTCTTTCTTGTAACACATTTACCAAATGCAGCCAACAGCAATCAACAACTAAAGTTCTATTTTCCAGTTTCTACCCCTGGAGCACAAGCCCATTAGGCTCACACGCCTCCTGTCTTAGGCACACTAATGACTCCAAAAGATGTCCATACCCTAATCCTGGAAATCTGAGAAAATGCTATTTTATATGGCAAAGGGGGATTAAGATTGTAGATGGAACAACATTGTTAATCCTGGACCTTACCTGGGCAATTATCCTGCACTATCTAGATGGCCCCAATCTAGTCATGTGAGTTCTTAAAAGTAAAAGAGGGAAGCAGAAGAGTTGAGTCAAAGACAATCGACATGAGGACTATACTTGCCCTTGCTAGTTTTGGTGATGGAGGAAGGGGGCCACGGGTCATGGAATGTGGAGGCCTCTAATACTGGGAATAACACTTAGTTCACATTCAGCAAGGAAATGTAAACCTTAATCCTACAAGGAACTAGAATTCCCGTTTTTTTTTGTTTTCTGTTTGTTTTTTTTTTTTTGCAAGGAACTGGATTCTGCCAATAACCCAACTAAGCAAGGAAATGTGATCTGAAAAGCAAAATACAGCTTGCTGCCACCTTGATGATAGTCTGGTGAGATTTGTGTAGGATTTCTGACCTAACAGAACTTTAAAATAATAAATTTTTGTTGTTTTAAGTCTAAGTTTGTGGAAGTTTGTTTCATCAGTGATAGAAATCTAAAATATCTCCAAGGTTGTCTCTAACAAGCATTTTAACAAATATTTTGCTCCTGCACACATGCATAACTGTCTCTCCAGATTCAGATACATATTACCTTATCACCCACCTGTTGACTGATAAGCCTCTACCAAGTATTTTAAGTTTTTGTTGTGGTGACACCCCACTTCCAGTTTCAGCTTCTACGTTCATCAGAATAGGTTGTTATCCTATTACAACATATCCTATCCTGGTTAAATGAACCAGGAACCCCAGTGACCTCAACAAAGGTCTATTTCTTACTTACGGAAAATCTGCTGTGGGACCAGCAGAACTCCATGGCATCTCCTTTCTAAGAGGTGGCTCAGAGATCCAGCCTGCTTCCATCTTATGACTGTTTTAATGTAATACGTACCTTTCAGAGGACCACAGCAAAGGAAGAACACACTGGAAGTCTCCAAGGATCTTAACTTTCTCAGATCAGAAATGACACTTGTCACTGTTGCTTATAGTCCATTGGCCAGAATTAAATCACAGCTCTGTATACCCTTTAGAGGGATGAGAAATGCAATTTTTCTGTGTGCCCAGAAGAGAATTGTTATTAGTGGTTTTCTCTGATAGTGGTATCTTCCCATGCTTCATCATTTTAAAAGAATTCAGACTGGTCCATGTGAGAAGTAGGCATTGCACTTAATGTTCATTCAGTCTCCCAAACTGTGGGACTACATCTCAGGCTCTCCCAAGAACTTCATCCTCAAGACCCACTTAGCACAAAGTGAGCTACAGGTTTTGTAGTCCAGCTGTTGCCCAACTTGACATCAAATAAGATGTCAGTCTTCCCTTCTAATGAGCAAACTCAAATTTTTAGGAATGGTTTTCTCAGAGCATCATCCTTTCCTTGATTTGATGTGGGAAAAGAACCCCTCTCCTTTCTCTGTTAGATGGGAAGGGGGTAAAAATCCCAGTTTGCCTTACTTACTCCATGACTGAAGTTGCCAATGATTTCTTTTGCTTTTTCCCTCCCCAATCTATCTAGGAAAACAAAATGGACATAAACAATCAATAAGGGGATTACAGAGTTATATCTACTGTACAGAGTTATTCCTTTATAGTACTACCACTAAAACATTTAGAAGTTCAGAGGAAGAAAGAGATTAATGAGAACTAGAAGTAGTCCAAAAGAGCTCCTGAGTTAGCATTCACTGAATCCTTAGAGGTGCCAGGTACTGCGTTAAGCACTTGTGATGGTTAATTTCATGTCTCAACTTGACAGGGTCATGAGGTACCCAGATATTTGGCCATACACAATTTTGAGTAAGTCTGGGAGGGCGTTTCTGGATCAGATTAACATTTGAATCAGTAGACTGAGTAAAGCCAATGGCCCTCCCTAACTTGGGTAGGCCTCATCCAATCTGCTGAAGACCTGAACAGAACAAAAAGGGTGAGTAAGAAGGAATCTTCCTGCTTGACTATGAACTGGGACATTGGCCTTTCCAGCCTTCAGACTCAGCCTGAAACATCAGCTTGGGTCTCAAACCTGCTTGCTTTTGGACTGGAACTTACTTACACCATCAACCCTCCTGGTTTTTGGGTCTTTGGGCTCAGACTGGAACTACACATTGGTTCTCCCTGGTCCCCAGCTTCCTGCCTGCAGATCTCGGGACACTTCAGTGTCTATAATTATATGAGTCATTTCCTTATAATAAATTCCTTTATATATATATGTATGTATGTGTATATATACATATATGTTTGCATAAATATCTTTATGTATATATATATATACCAAGGATTCTAGGAGACTGCCCTGCCTGAGGTCCCTATGAAGCTTACAGTGAGTCATGCTGGGGAGGGAAATCTTGTGTAAGTAGAAAAAAAGACACTATGCCATCTTCTGCAATAGATTACAAGAAGAAAAAAATAAGTCAAATAAGTTATATGTAAATAAAGATTGTCTTGAGGATAAAATCTTGCTGAGGCATGCTCTGTACAGCCCCCATAGATCTCAACATCAGTCTGGGCATCTAATAAAGAACCAATATTTTTCCTGATATTAACAAAATTGTGGAGAAACTGGAGTAAGAGAAGCCACCTTGATGGGCACTACCTAAATTCACTGAAACTGCACGTGGAAAACTCCATTGCACTGGTGAGTCCCTCATGTACCTACATTTAATTTTACTTAACTCATTTCTGCTTCTATTTATTTTTATTTTTCTAATATTAACCCAAATGCTGAATCAACCCAGTTTTAATGCCCATAAAGAGATGGGTCTGGCGCACTGAAAAAGTGTGGCTATGCCCTCACGGAAATGACATTAAAGTAGGAAAGAGAAAAATGAGCCCAAAGTCGTTCATTCCAGTAAGAAGATGAAACTAGAGCCATGCTTCCTTGGAAAAGCATCAATGTGGTATTAAAAATAGTGAGAAACAGTGGGCAATAGATGCTATCCATCCTGAATGACACTTCCAAGCTTCTAGATCTGCATTCTGGGTCTGGAAGCAATAGGGCCACCTTAAGAAGCAACACAGAAGCTACTGACATTTCAAATAAGATTTAAGCAAAAATAAAAACCTTTTCCCATGCTATAAGCAGTTTCAAAGAAATGATTTGCTTTGGGATTTTCAGTAATCCACATGATAGTTCTCAGGACTATTCTTCATTCTCTTTTTTTTTTTAATAATGAATTTATTTATTTCATTAAGATGTCAGAGAGTTAATCCAAGTAGTAATCAGTAGCTTGCCTCTTGAAATACAGGTTACAGCTACAGTCTAGATGTTTTCCTTTGCATAATTCCTGAATGGCACTTGTGTTAACTTAATATTTTTTGTACAGTCTCTCTGTATCAGAAGTTTCCCATTTGAGGACAACCTGGAAGAAATGGACAAATTCTTGGAAAAGTACAACTTTCCAAGATTGAACCAGGAAGAATTAGAAAATATAAACAGAACACTCACAGGTAATGAAATTGAAACTGTAATTAAAAATCTTGCAACAAACAAAAGTCCAGGACCAGATGGCTTCACAGGCAAATTCTATCAAACATTTAGAGAAGAGTTAACTCCTATCCTTCTCAAACTCTTCCAAAAAATTGCGGAGGGAGGAACACTCTCAAACTTGTTCTACGAGGCCACCATCACCCTGATACCAAAACCAGACAAAGATATCACAAAAAAAGAAAATTATAGACCAATATCACTGATGAACATAGGTGCAAAAATCCTCAACAAAATACTAGCAAACAGAATCCAACAACATATTAAAAGAATCTTACACCATGTTCAAGTGGGATTTATCCCAGGGATTCAAGGATTCTTCAATATATGCAAAACAATCAATGTGATACACCATATTAACAAATTAAAGAATAAAAACCATATGATCATCTCAATAGCTGCAGAAAAAGCTTTTGACAAAATTCTACACTTATTTATGATAAAAAACTCTCCAGAAAGGGGGCAGAGAGGGACCCTACCTTAACATAATAAAAGCCATATACGACAACACAGCAAACATCATTCTCAATGGTGAAAAACTGAAAGCATTTCCTCTAAGATCAGGAACAAGACAAGGATGTCCACTCTCACCACTCTTATTCAACATAGTATTGGAAATGCTAGCCAACACAATCAGAGAAGAAAAGAAATAGAAGTAATACAAATTGGAAAAGAAGAAGTAAAATTGTCACTGTTTGCCAATGACATGATACTATACATAGAGAATCCTAAAGACTCTACCAGAAAACTACTAGAGCTAATCAATGAATTTGGTAAGGTTGCAGGATACAAAATTAATGCGCAGAAATCTCTTGCATTCCTATACACTAAAAACGAAAGATAAGAAAGAGAAATTAAGGAAACAATCCCATTTACCATCACAACAAAAAGAATAAAACACTTAGGAATAAACCTACAAAAGGAGGCAAAAGACCTGTACTCAGAAAACTATAAAACACTGATGAAAGAAATCAAAGATGATACAAACAGATGGAGAGATATTCTCTGCTCCTGGATTGGAAGAATCAATATTGTGAAAATGACTATATTACCCAAAGCAATCTACAGGTTCAACGCAATCCCTGTCAAATTACCAATGGCATGTTTTACAGAACAACAACAAGAAATTTTACAATTTGTATGGAAACCCAAAAGACCCCAAATAGCCAAAGCAATCTTGAGAAAGAAAAACAGAGCTGGAGGAATCAGGCTCCCTGACTTCAGCCTATACTACAAAGCTACAGTAATCAAGACAATATGGTACTGGGACAAAAGCTGAAATATAGATCAATGGAACAGGATAGAAAGCCCAGAGATAAACCCATGCACATATGGTCACCTTATCTTTGATAAAGGAGGCAAGTATATACAGTGGAGAAAAGACAGCCTCTTCAATAAGTGGTGCTGGGAAAAATGGATAGATACATGTAAAAGAATGAAATTAGAACATACTCTAACACCATACACAAAAATAAACTCAAAATGGGTTAATAAAGACCTAAATATAAGGCCAGACACTATAAAATCCTTAGAGGAAAACTTAGGCAGAACACTCTGTAACATAAATCTCAGCAAGATCCTTTTGACCCACCTCCTAAAGTAAGGGAAATAAAAACAAAAATAAACAAATGGGACCTAATGAAACTTAAAAGCTTTTGCACAGCAAAGGAAACCATAAACAAGACGAAAAGACAACCCTTAGAATGGGAGAAAATATTTGCAAATGAAGCAACTGACAAAGGATTAATCGCCAAAATATACAAGCAACGCATGCCACTCAATATCAAAAAAACAAACAACCCAGTCCAAAAATGGACAGAAGACCTAAATAGACATTTCTCCAAAGAAGACATACAGATGGCCAAAAAACACATGAAAAGATGCTCAACATCACTAATCATTAGAGAAATGCAAATCAAAACCACAATGAGGTATCACCTCACACTGGTCAGAATGGCCATCATCAAAAAATCTAGAAACAATAAATGCTGGAGAGGGTGTGGAGAAAAGTGAACCCTCCTGCGCTGTTGGTGGGAATATAAATTGACACAGCCACTATGGAGAACAGTAGGAAGGTTGCTTAAAAAACTAAAAATAGAACTACCATATGACCCAGCAATCCCACTACTGGGCATGAGACATGTACCACAATGTTCATTGCAGCTCTATTTACAATAGCCAGGACATAGAAGCAACCTAAGTGTCCATCGACAGATGAATGGATAAAGAAGATGTAGCACATATGTACAATGGAATATTACTCAGCCATAAAAAGGAACGAAATTGAGTTATTTGTAGTGAGGTGGATGGACCTAGAATCTGTCATACAGAGTGAAGTAAGTCAGAAAGAGAAGAACAAATACCATATGCTAACTCATATATATGGAAATTTGAAAAGTGGTACTGATGAACCTAGTGGCAGGGCAGGAATAAAGACGCAGATGTAGAGAATAGACTTGAGGGCACAGGGGTGAAGGGGAAGCTGGGATGAAGTGAGAGAGTAGCATTGACATATACACACTACCAAGTGTAAAATAGACAGCTAGTGGGAAGCAGCCACATAGCACAGGGAGATCAACTCGATGCTTTGTGAAGATCTAGAGGGATGGGATAGGGAGGGTGGGAGGGAGGCTCAAGAGGGAGGGGATATGGGGATACATGTATACATATAGCTGATTCACTTTGTTGTACAGAAGAAACTAACACATTATAAAGCATTTATACTCCAATAAAGATGTGAAAATAAAAGTTTCCCATTTGTTTCATCTTATTTCCCATGATAAACATAGATTTCAAAAACTAAGTTTAGAAAAGCCTCTTTTCATCTCATAAATTTGAAACATTTCCTCATTTCCTCTCAAAGTTTAGTGTTTACCAATCCTTTATATCTATCTGCTTTTCTATTATATGGTATATTTTAATTCACATATTATTCTTATATTTAAACTATATATGCTATTTTAAATTTAAACTTAATTTTATATTTAACCTCTTATACTACTTACTACATTGATAACCAGAACATCTAGGAAATGCTTTAACAGACTTTTCAAATAATATATTTTAATCATATATTTTATTCCTCCTAGATACAAGATTAATCAAGGCATCTTCCTGCTTATTTGAGCCACAATATAATTTTCAACCTTGCTCTGAAAGGTACAAGATTTTCACTTTTCTCACAGATAGTCCAAGTGCTTGATCACTGTGAAAATTTAAAGCTCTTATTAATAGGAACTCACTATTGCAGTATAGAATTAAATTTGCATAAGAACAGGTGACTTACCTTTTCCTACACTGCTTTTTCCTCCTCTGTGGTAGACAGAATAATGTCCCCTCCACAAGAAGTCCATGTCTTAATCTCTAGGACCTATGAATATGTTTCCTTACATGGCAAAAGGGACTTTGCAGATATGATTAAATTAAATTTTTTGAGATTTGGTAGATTATTATAACTTATCTAAATGGGCCCAATGTAATCACAGATGTCCTCAAAGGTGGAAAAGAGAGGGAGAAAAGAAGGTCAGAATGATGCCATGTGAAAAGTGCATTACTTTCTGTTGCTGATTCTGAAGATGGAGGAAGGGGGCCATGAGCCAAGGAATGTGGGCTGCCTCTAGGAGGTGGAATAGGCAAGGGAATGGATTCTCCCCTGGAGCCTTCAGAAGTGGGGGATAGCCTTGCTGGCACCTTGGTTTTAACTCAGGGAGGCCCATTTCAGACTGCTAACCTACAGAACTGTGAGATAATACATTTATGTTGTTTTAAGCCACTAAGATTATAAGTAATTTGATACAACAGCAATAAGAAACTAATATTCCTCCCTTCCTTCTTTATCTTTTAGCAAATAGTTATTAAGCATATTAGACATTGGAAATGAAAAGAAAACTGAGTTAGAAGATTGAAAGTATTGCTGTTCTTTCTCCTATTTTAAAATTTAGAACTTCTGTATGATCCAGCAATTCCAGTTCTGGGGATTTTTTTTGAAGAAAATAAAGAGACAAATTTTAAAAGATATGTGTACCCCTATGTTCATTGCAGCACTATTTACACTAGCCAAGATATGGAAGCAACCCATGTGTCTATTGATAAATGAATGGATAAGGAAGATGTGGTTAATGGAATATTAACCATAAAAAAGAATGAGATCTTGCTATTTCTGATGACATGGATGGACCTAGAGGGTATTACGCTAAATGAAATGTCAGAGAGAAAAAGACAAATACCATATGATTTCATTTCCATGTGGATTCTAAAAAGCAAAACAAAAGAAGAAACATAACAAAATAGAGACAGATTCATAGATAGAGAGAACAAACTGGTGGTTGCCCAAGGGGAGATAGGTGGGGGGGATGAATGAAATAGGTGAAGGGGATTAAGAGGTACAAACTTCCAGTTAGAAAATAAATACATCACAGTGATTTATGCACAGCATAAAGAATATTGTCAATAATATTGTAATTACTTTGTATGGTGACAGATGATAAGTAGACTTATAATGCTGATCATTTCATAATGTATAAAAATATCAAATCACTATGTTGTACACCTGAAACTAATATAAGATTGTAAGTCAATTATACTGCAATTAAAATATTTTAAATAAATAAAATAGAGAACTGAAATAATAGAACATAAAATATTTAATGATACCCAAGAAAATGTTCCAGACATTGTAACTTTGAATCTAAAGCTTAAAAAGGCATGCCATCTCTCACCACTAAATATTACCACTGATGCAAAAATATTCTAGTAGGATTATTTTACTTGAAAGATAAAGAAAGAATTCTTTGTGGATGTGGATACATAAATTAATCACCTTTCAGGGGGAAAACATTAGGCTGGCCTCAGACTTTGTCACAGCAACATTAGATACTAGAAGCAAGTCCTATAAGGTCCTGAAGGAAAGACAAGGTAAACCAAGGTAAAGCCAATCAATCATTCAAGTATACAGTGAACAAACAGACATCTTGACATGCAATCATTAGGAACTATGAATCCCACAATCCGTTTAAAAGATACTAGAGGACAAATTTCAGCAAACCAAGTTTTAAATGGAGAAAATAGAGCAAATGGACGACGAGGGAATCCATTTAATCATAAGAGTAAGACTAAATCAAATGCCAACCAAACCCTGAAAATGTAGGAATAATATAAGTAACATTCAGGAAAGGAAGAAGGAGAAAAGGTGGAAAGTAGTATAAATATACTGATAATCTTTACAGCCAGTGTCAAAGATATTATTATAGACCAATAAAGCAAGTAACAGAAGTGAAGATATATTTAAAGCTACAAACATAAACACAAACAAAATAACATAAGTAACTAAATTTTGGGTGGTGAAGAGGAGGAAGAGGAATGGGGAAGAAGTGAAAACATATTACTTTCAACATTGCTTACAGCAAGGACTAGTAATTAACTGTACTGATATAAATTATGGCACATCCATACAATGGAATGATATGAAATCATTAAAAAGATTAAGGCTGCTCTACAAGTGTGTATATCATTTCCAAAATAGACTAAATTTAAAAAGCAGTATAGTGTGTAAGAAGTAGAAAGAATACATGTATATAAGTTGGTATGGTAAAGACTCATAGGCACAGGAATATGATTTCCTCCTGGTACTTGAAGCCTTGTGGGTGGGAAGTAGTCCTTACTTTTGAATTTTGTATCTTGTGCCTGTATTACCTATTTTAAAAATATATACTGCTATTTCTTTTGCAAGAAAAAGAGTTGGAATCCTGATTTTTGCCCTCCGGAGTTTCACACTCCTTTAAGGTGAAACAGACAAACAGATAACTGTAAACAATGAGGCAAGTGCTATAAAATAGAAATGTACAAGGTGCTTTGGGGAAACATAAGAAGCTTAATTCCTCCTGGAGGGGTTAGAGAAGCTGAGTCTTGAATGGAAAGAAGAATGACCGCTTAGTGACCGCTTGCGGTGTAATGTGAGGTTGCAAAAGAAGTAAAAAATGACTCACTGGTTCTGGTTCCAGCCACTCGGTGGCTTGCAGGGCCATTCATTTTTAGCTCAGCAAACATTTATTACTACCTCACTGTGTTCCAAGCACCATGCTGAGCCTTGAGGATTAGAAGTTAGATAAGAAATGCTCCCTACCCTCAAAGAATGTGAAGCAGTGTGGCAGATGGCTATGATGGCCTCAGTTATTCACCCTTCCCTTTGCAGCACCCTCCCATCATGGACAGATCACCCTGTCCTGTCCCTCAACATGGGACCCAACCCAGTGACTCAGCTGGGGCAATGACATGTTAGCAGACAGGACACAGAGGTTGGGGTCCCGGTATGCCATGGACCTGAGCAAGTCACAAGAGCCTCTCTGAGATTTAAAATGTTCATCCATTAGTTGAAGTGATTGGATCACATGATCCTCTAAATCACTTCTGGGTGGAAAGTTGTAAAAATCCATTGTTTTTATCTTGGCTAGCATGAACCACAATGGCAAAAATGACTAAAAGAGGGAGATCAAAGAAATTTATTTTTTCATGTGGGTGAAAATTTTGGTCTTCCTGAGACATGGAGGAACAATCAATTTAACTGAATTGTGCTTTTGTTGTGATTCCAACCACATGGAGTCAGTGAAGGAAAGAAAAGAACATTGAGCCTTGTTGAATGTGCAATTGATATTTATATTGTAAGTTAATGTATTTTTCTAATCTTGTTGCTGCATAAGACATGGTAGGAACAAATCACTGTATTTTTTAAAAAGCTGATTTGTTAACATTGAAAGAATGGAGAGAAACATAAAACCATGCAATTAGGCCAGCGGTTTAGCAGCCTCATTAAGTGGTGTGTATATTTTCCATACGCTCTCATTTCATTTTATTTAATCTTGCCATAAACATCAGGTAGGTGGGAACAAGTGCACTCATTTATAAACCATATCCCATAGGTTAAATGCTGACATCCATATTTGAAGCTTTCTAATTTAAATCTAACAGTACATATTCCCTACACTTCAAGAAAAAGATTACAAATGTTTTGGCATCAGAAAAAAATAATTTAATTGTCCTTTGACTTACTTGGGAAAAACCCTTTTTTATCCAGAAATATTTCATAATTTTATTTGCAGTTTTGCATAAAACACTGAGGAATTCACTTTACCATGACGCAAAATAACCTTTATTTTCACAAAATAATCCATTAAATATGGAGTACTTAGTATACTATTGTCCTAGTAATAGGGAATACCCAAGGAAGTGGGATGAGAGTGTAGGATGGGCTTTCAAGGATCTTCAAGTACACTTTTAAAAAAATCCCTGTAAAGTTTTACCATCACAATAGATCGGATAAATACATTTTGATACATTCATACAAGGATGTACAATGCAACAATAAAAAGGAATAAACTATAGGTACAAGCTGCAACGTGGATGAATCTCACAGACATAATAATTATGACATAATAATTATCAAAAGAAGCCAGGCAGAAGAGTGCATTCTGCATGATTCCATTTATATGAAGTTCAAAAACAAAGAAGACAATTCTATGGTGTTAGAATAGGGATTAGTACCTGTGGTGGTGATGATGGTGGTGGTGGTGATGGTGGTGGTGTGTGTGCGTGTGTGTGGTACTGGCTGGGAGGGAGTGTGAAGGAACTTTTTGGGGTACTGAAAATGTTGATCCAGGTGGTGGTCATATAGGTATTTATCTAAGTGAAAATTCCTCAAGCTCTCATTTAAGACTTTTAAAAAAAGAATATATATATATATATTTATAATATATATATATATATAATATATAAATATATATAATATATAATATGTATATATTTATTTATTTATTGGCTGTGTTGGGCCTCTGTTGCAGCACGCGGGGTTCTTTGCAACGTGTGGGCTCTTCGTTGTGGTGCGTGGGCTTCTCTCTAGTTGTCACGTGCAGGCTCCAGAGCGTGTGGGCTCTGTAGTTGAAGCACGCAGGCTCTTTAGTTGTGGCACGTGGGCTTAGTTGCCCCGCGGCATGTGGGATCTTAGTTCTCCGACCAGGGATCGAACCTGCGTCCCCTGCATTGCAAGGCAGATTCTTAACCACTGGAACACCAGGGAAATCCCTCATTTAAGATTTTCATGCTCTATTGGGTATTTTATACTTCCATAAAAACAATTATCAGCATCATCATCACCATCATCACTACCATCATCATCACACAGTGGGTTTGAACCTCTACATTCTAGTCAAATTCTAAGACTAGATCACACATGGAAAATTCTATTCTCAAGTCAAGTTGTTTGGAATGGAATTAAACGCTCTTCTCTACTTTTCTTCCTATCTTCCCTTTACACTCCAATCAACAATTGATTTGGGACTTCCCTGGTGGTGCAGTGGTTAAGAATCCGCCTGCCAATGCAGGGGACACGGGTTTGAACCCTGGTCCAGGAAGATCCCACATGCTGCAGAGCAACTAAGCCCGTGCACCACAACTACTGAGCCTGCGCTCTAGAGCCCGTGAGCCACAACTACTGAGCCCACGTGCTGCAACTACTGAAGCCCGCACACCTAGAGCCAGTGCTCTGCAACAAAAGCCACCACAATGAGAAGCCTGCACACTGCAATAAAAAGTAGCCTCACTCGCCACAACTAGAGAAAGCCCACACGCAGCCAGGAAGACCCAATGCCGCCAAAAATAAATAAGTTAATTAATTAATTAATTTTAAAAAAGTTTAAAAAATTAATTTAACAGAAAGTTTAATTTTTTTTTTTCCAACTGCCATTGTATTCTACGTAAACTGAATCCTTAGGCAATCTTCTTGATTATCATTCTTTTTGGTTCTCAGTGCCCCTAAAAAAGTTTTAGTGGAACAAGACACACAAGGTTAGGGAGGAGACACCCTGGGGCAGAGACAGCCCATGTCAGGTTGTTTTGTGCACTGCCCACTTTTCAAAGATTATGTTCTTAATTAAGGCAAACTGGACAAATGGGCCAGTGGTGATTTTCTCATTTCCAAAGACCGCATGTAAAGGGCTAGGTGGACGCTGCGATTAATGTACCACTTTAAATCAGGACAAGAGATGTACTGCCCTTTCTCTAGAAAGAATGCAATGTGATCTTTTGCAAACACAGGTGTGACTATTAACTTAAAGGTCCTCATTTTCTCATATCCTCTATATGTTGTTTCATATAAAGCAACAATAGCACATAGGTTTTATAAAAATCGAAATAAGGAACTGGTTGCACTGATGTTTTGCTTTGGCCTTTCTTGTGATGAATGTTAATTCTCGTAACAAGATGTTGCCCCAGAACTGAAAACTAGAGCCTGTTAAGTACAAAGACATGTTCCGGGATCCACATTCTTGAGAAAGAACTGGGTCTAGGCATCCCCTTGTGACAGAAATAGCTCCATCTTATCTGCCTCCTTCCCTACCAACTTTTTAGCCTGGACGGGATGGGCAATTTTCTCTAGTTTCTCTGTACTTCCAGTGGACACTGTGGAAGGCTGCTGGGCTAACTTTCCTGTGGCTGCCCCACCCTACGGTGGCCTGCCTGGCATGTGAGCCCCAGCAGTAAGATGCACTGGGCTCAACTGCCATGGAGAGAACCATGGGGCTTGGAATAAAAGGAGCAGAGCTAGAGGGAGGGGACTTGTGGGAGGCCCAGAAGGACCCACCAAGGGCCTCACTATGTCCTCCACAGCAGAAAGCTGGCTCTGGGGACACCTGCCCCAGTGTCACTGGTCTCTTAGCCAGAGAAGCAGCCACAGTGAGCCAAGCAAGGACCACGATGGCCACAAGGATAGACACTCATCCCTTTCCTTCCTCTTTCCTGCCCAACACGCTGGAGGAACTAGGCCTTGAAGGTCAGGTGGCAAGGGCAAGGGGCAGGAGAGAAAGTGTTTAAGGGCTAGATCCTGTGCCACCAGCCTTCTACTTCAAGGAGTAAAGGATCCAGCTAGAGCCTGCAATGGGGACTAGATTGGATTTAAGTCGAGTCTGAGGTTGAAGATTTAAAAGTCTAAGTTTTAGAACTGAAAATGATAAAATCTGCCCATGTAGAACCACTGCTGTGTCCTTTTAATGGGCTCCCTTTTTGTACTCTTGTCCCCATGGGCATTCTCAATGCAAGCTCTCTATACTGTCAACCAGATCACGTCCCCACTCTGCTCTACACCTTCCAATGGCCTTCCATCACACTTAGACTAAAGCCTAAAGTCCTTTCTATGGCCTTCCACGGTCTGGTTCCCTGCTGCCTCTGAGACCCCAATTCCACCCACTCTGTGCCTCGCTCTGCCAGTCTGGCCTCTTTTCTGTTTCTTGAGCATGCCGAATACATTCGTGTCTCAGGGCTTTTGCTGTTCCCTCTGCTGGAAACACTGTTCCCCAGATATGCACATCTCTCTCTTTATTCCCATCTCTGCTCAAATGCTGTGTACTCAGAGAGGCCATCCCTGATCCCTGTCTAAAACAGCAGTCCCCCGTCCCACCTCAAAAATCCTTTTGCTTTTCCTTTCTGTCATAGTTCTCAGCACTACTTGATGGCATACACTTTTAATATGCTATTTATTGTTTGTCTCCGCTTATAATATCTAGCTTGATAGGGGCAATGATTTTGTCTCTTTTGTTTATCTCAGTATCCTGGGCAAAAAAAAAGAGCCTGGCACATAAAAGGTTTCAAAAATGTTTGTTGAGTGAATGACTGTCTGAAATGTTATTAAAGGGAAGAAAAGACAACTTCAAAAGAATCGAATTGAACTTTGTACTTCAAAATAACATTTAACTATTTAAACCCTCTAAATTGAGATTCCTTAATAAACTCAATATTAAAGACCTAGCGAAACAGAAAATGACTGCTGTGATTTGGTTTACCAATATGTAAAACTAAAGATAGGCTTAATCTATAACACTCTGAGTGAACCCTACGGCAGGGGTGTTACTTTTATGGAAGATGGTGTATGTAGTAGATTGGGGAAAAAAAAACCAAACACCAAAAAATAAAACCTCTCTATTTTGTTCTCCTCCCATCAGAAATTGAAGTTCACTATTTCTCCATACTTTGAGTCTGGACATGACCATGTGGCTTTCTTTGGTTAATAGGACATTAGCAAACGGAGGTATGAAATGCTGTTTTAAACTAGGGCTTGCCTTCCTTTGCTCTTGGGAGCCAGGAGCTCACCATATAAAAAAGCCATATGGAGAAAACACCCTGTCATCCTAGCCATCGGGATGAGGATCCAAACTCCACGTGTCCATCTGCATGAGTGGAGCCAGCAGAAAACAGCAGACAACTGCTCTGCTGATTGCACGAATAGTTGTTGCTTTAGGCCACTAAGTTTGGTGTAGTTTTTACACAGCAAGGGCTAACTGATATACTATATTTGGAAGTACTATGTACTAAATTAAGTTCCACTGTTAAAACAGTCAAGAGGCATAGATGACGGCTTCTAGCTCATCCGTCTACGGGTGGTATGCAGAGAATACAGGAACTTACACAGGAAGTCCTCCAGAACTGGGTTTGAAACTAGCTACATTACTTATTGGCTGTGTGAGCAGTTGGCTGGGGCAAACTGCTTAGCCCTTCTAAACCTTAGTTAAATATAAAATAGAGAACAGGCCTAAAATACTGACCCAACCTCAAAGTCTGATCTGAGGACCATGCTGATGCATGGCACTCGAGCTTGTCAGAAATGCAGAATCTCAGGTCCCACCCCAGACCTGCTGAATCAAAATCTGCACTTTAACAAGATCTCCAGGTGAGTTGTGTGCACATTACAGTTTGAGGAGAGCGGTCATAGTACCCTGTCATCACTCAAGATCACCACATCTTGAAGACTCCAACAGAGAAGAGCCCCACAGCTTTTCCCTGGGATCTTGCAGGGAAACTCAGTCTAGGCTATTTTTCCTGGCTTCTTCAAAAGGCTCGGTGGCTTCCAGCTTTTCTTAGGGGTCAGTGAAGATTGCAGTTTAGCGATTTAGCTGAGGAGTTGTCAGCGGGCCCTCAGCCCCCTCCCACTGAAGGATGCCCAGTTGGTAAACTTTTGATCACCCTCCTCTTTGCTCTGCCTGAAAAAGGCCAGGATGTGTCAGGAGAATGAGCCTTTTGCGTCTACATCTGCCTCTAGTCCTCGGGGCCTGGCTATTGTTTGCGCCCACTTCCCCCCTCCACTCCCCACCGCTCAGTAGCGGCCAGGCTCGCTCTTTCCTCCTGGCCAGCCGGACCAGCTCCTGTGGCTGAGCATGCCCAGTTCAGCTGCTAGCGTGGCCCCAGTCCCCAATGCGCAGGTGCCACGTCTCCGGGTTTTGGTGGCCGCCGGCCCGGAGGAGGAGGCGGAGTGGCTTCGGGGAGGAGGGACCCCTCCCTGGAGGGAGTCCTGGAGCCTCACGTTATGAGGGTCCACACAAAGGGTGATGCTAAAGGGAACACCATTAGGGTCTAAATGCGTGGGTGACTCGGAGTCACCTGGGGGCGAGTTAGGGCCGAAAACTGGCTGGAGCTGCGCCCCAGCATCCCAGGGACCAAAGTCTGGGGGGTTTGCGTCTCTTAGGCTGCACATGGGGGAAGACTTTTTGGAACCACTTAATCTTTCTGTGGCTCAGTTTAAGCCTCCGGGGCTGGAGGGGGGAGATAGTAGTACCTGCTTTGGAAGACTGTTTTAAGGATTAAAGGAATAAAAAGCGTTTATGACAGTGCCTGAAGTACTGTAAGCGCTTTATGTGTTTATTAAACAAAATATAAACTAATAAACACCCCACCCCCACCAAAGGCTTTGGGTTGTCAGCTTTCGCCAGCCCTGACCCCTCTCCACTCTTTATCCCCCACCCTCGCCCCAGGGCCCACAGCCGGCTGAGCGTCTCGCATCGGAGTGGGGGGTGTCCCCCACCCCTTACAGGTGCTGCTCGCGAGGCGTCACGCTGTGCGTCCCCCGACCCCAGGCGCGGGCCACGCGCGGGGGCGCCGGGACCCCAGGGGGCGGCCGGAGAGACCCCCGAGGAGCGCGCTGCGGGGCGGCTTCCCCGGGCGCCCCCCCTACCATTTCCCGGCGCAGCCCTCCACCCAGCCCGGCCGCCACCCCTGGCGCCCCCTCCCCGCCCCGCTGGCTCGCGGCCGGCCCGGCCCCTGCCCACCCCCAGCCCGGCCGGGCGCGCCGCACTGGGCATGCTCCGTAGCCCGGGCAGGTTGGGGCTGCGAGGCGACAGCTCGGGCTCCAGAGCCGGGAGGCGAGAACGAGGAGGGAGACTCGGGGGCTGGGAAGGAGGGAGCGGCCGGCCGCGAGGCCCGGAGCCGGGACACGCCGAGCCCGGCGGGCGGGCGGGCGCAGCGGGCCGGCGGTGCCCCGCTGCTTGTCCAAGGCGCGCCCGCGGAGACCCCCGCCGGGGGCTGAGGTGAGAACCTAGCGCCCTGAAGGCAGGGGGCGGGGGCGGGGCGGGGGCGGGGCGGGGGGCGGGTCCGCGCGCCAGGAGGGGGCTCGGCGGCCGGCGCTTTCTGGGGGGAGGGGGTTGGTGGCGCCGGGAGCAGTTAGTGAGCCACACCGCAAACAAGAGCTCACACACACACACACACACACGCGCGCGCACAGTCGCGCGCGCACCCACTGGGTCTCCAGGCGGCGGCCGTGGCCGCATCCGCGGCAGCAGCTCCAGGCAAAGTGACAGGTAGGAGAAGGCTTTCCGGGTCCCGCCCGAGGATGCTCCGGCCCGCCCGGGCCCGCTGGGCTTGTTTGCTCCCGGCGGGTGCGTCCCGGACGCGCGCCCGCCCGCGCGCGCGCACCCAGATGCCCAGCCCCGGAGCCGGTGCAGGTGCCGGTGCCAGGCGCCCGGCGCGCGCGGGAGGCGGGGGTCCCCGCCGCCACCCCCTTCCCCTGTAGTCATCGCCCGCTGGGTTTCCTTAGACTCAGTCCAGACGTTCGCCGCTTCTGGCTAGAAATAGCTCGGCTCGACGTGAATATGATTATTTTGGTTGGAAATAGTTGGCACCGTGCAACGCATGTAAATGTGTATGCGTGTGACTCTTCTTACCTCTTTTGGGGAAATAATAGAAATGATTGACCATTTCCACTTAAGACAACACTGACAGGCCGGCACTCTTTGGGGGCAGTGTTCCAGCCTCCTAAGAGCATACAAATGATGGAGACTAAAGGTTGTCTTATTTTCAGAATTTTGAAGTTGCCTTTTCCTTAACTAATTAGACCCCGTCTACATAGTACAATACTTCTGACTGTAGACTTTGTAGGCAGTACTGTTACAGAAGTATGGAAATACGGAGTTCTTCAATTTCCCAGTGTGTCTCAGTGCAACTTTATCTAGAATCATAAAGCTAGCATTTTTTTTTTTCTAGAGAAAAATGCAAATGCACATTATAGTTTCATAAATGTGCATGTGTTTGGGAGATGACCCTCTGACTTTTTTTTTTTTTTTTCTTTATGACTCTTTAGGTGATTCTACCTATTGTTCTAAAGCACATGTTTGAAATTTAATTCTGGCCAAAACGTCCATGGAAGGTCACCATTTTTACCGTAAATGTGATACATGGTGGCCTGTAAATTAAGTTATGAGTGTGTGGAGATAGCTGTTTAATAATTCTGTTTCGTTGGCAATAATGTCATTCAAACTTTAGCTATATAACATCTAAAATAGAGTTATTTCCCCTTTGAAGAGAAATCAGGTTCATAAAGTAGACTGACCAGTAAAAGCAACTAGTGACTTTATCTGTGCAGTCTATCTACAAGGTTAATAAGGTGTCTGAGGAACTGTATTCTTCAGAAAAAAACATGTGTGTGTGTGTGTGTGTGTGTAAAATTTTAACTTTATCCTTTTTGTTTTTTCAAGACTCTTGGTTTCAAAAATACATGCTTGAACCGAGAACCTAATATTTTGTGTTCTTCAAACTTCAGTGGCCTAAGTTATTAGAATCATGCAGAAGAATAAAAATTTAGCTGGACAGGGGCATGTGATTTAATCTGCCCTTATCCGAGTTATGTAATCTAGAGTGCTGTGGTTTTTTTTTTTTGTTTTTTTTTTTAAGATTTTTAGAAATTTCATGTAATGTCTGAAACATTTATATTAACATATTTCCATACATATTTCCATACAAATACAAATATAAGATTTTTAGAAATTTCATGTAATGTCTGAAACATTTATATTAACATATTTCCATACATATTTCCATACAAATACAAATATAAGATTTTTAGAAATTTCATGTAATGTCTGAAACATTTATATTAACATATTTCCATACAAATAACCCAATAAAAGTTTAGTATTAGTTGTTTTGTTTGTTTTTTTATACTGCAGGTTCTTATTAGGCATCAATTTTATACACATCAGTGTATACATGTCAATCCCAATCGCCCAATTCAGCACACCACCATCCCCACCTCACCGCAGTTTTCCCCCCTTGGTGTCCATATGTCCATTCTCTACATCTGTGTCTCAACTTCTGCCCTGCAAACTGGCTCATCTGTACCATTTTTCTAGGTTCCACATACATGCATTAATATACGATATTTGTTTTTCTCTTTCTGACTTACTTCATAGAGTGCTGTGTTTTGATAGGACAGTCTTGCATATTTTTCAGCTGGTGTTTTTATCTATTATGTCATCTTCCTTTTGAAGTTTAATAAATGATGGCCATCTTGAAAGAACACCTGTTTTCATAAAAATTCACTATTTAAGCAGAATAACATTTTTTATTGGCATTTTTATGAACAGGAGACTTGGCTGCCATAACTAGTAACCCTTTGAGTGTAACTTATTATAACACTTCTACGGTAGCCCATATTAGATTACTGATTACACTTTCCTCCAACTATAATATTATTCAACCATCCCAACTTAATTTTGATTTAGCTTTGATATCACTACCTAGCTCTGAATTAATCGCTGGTGAAAATGCTATTCTACACGTAACTGTCAAAACAGAATTTCTAAGACTCCATTTGATCACTGGGTACACATTGATATGTGTTGGGATAATGCTACCTTTATTTTACAAATGTACACCCACACAGAGAGCTTTGTTCTAAAATACTCTTTTGCAAGTTTAAAATTGGTGTGCCTGAAAAATGTGATTGATGTTAAACTACTTCTACGCCCTGGAATCTTGAGGAGGTGTGTTTTTGCCTAATGAGATAGTGAAATAGGGAAGTTTAAAAAGTGTTAAGGGTTACCAGAATGATTTTGCAGAAATGGATTTTTAAATCTGTATCACTTCTTTGAAATATTTCATCCCCAGCAGAGACTTAGCCAGTGCTTTTGGCCCTGCTATTTTGTCTTTCTTAAGAACAAATCCAACATCTTTAGATTAATGCGTACTGCTGATTTTGGCAACGTGGGACAGTTATATTTGGCAATCCAAATGAACATGGTATTTTCCTAGGATACTAGTAAATTCACTTTGGGGTTTGATTTGTTAAGAATTGAAATGATGTCTAAGGCTTGTCTAATATTCAGCCGTAACCCATCTTCCAAGTTAAAATTGAGGGAAAATTGAGCTTTAGTGCTGTTGTGTTGTTTTCCTTGAACCCATCAGATGGCATGCCAATTCGTGAAAAGATGTGATAGATAAGTCTGCTTCTGGATTTTGTGTCTGCATTTTTTTCCCCGAACTTTCAGATGTAGCTGGCAAACTTAAATTATCTAATTCCTTCATTCTATCAATTATTTCTGTGGATTATTTTTTAAAAAATACATTAGTAATTAGCTGCCAAGTTTATTTTTTACTTTAAAAACCTTGTGTTGAGAATAAATTTGATCTTTGTGGATCACAGCCCTTATGTAATATAGTCACAGGAAAGAAAGGTTATGTATTTCTTATGTTCTCCACAAATGTCTTTAATAGTGAGCTCAAGTATTTTGGGGGAGGTAAAAATATTCTTTGAAGCTTAAAGTTATTTTGCAGACCGTGACTGAATTTTCGTCGTTTTTGAGCACTCATAAAGTAAGGATGAAACAGCGTGTTTATTAGCACGAAGGACCCAGGTCTTTAATAAGCCATCTATCACAGTGAGTCCTGTAAAACCAAGAACTTGTGTGTTTGATATGCAGAATGAGGTCAAGGACTAATGGAGACGCTTTAATGATCACAGTTAGTATATTTCATGTCCAGACTGAAGTTTCTAAAATAGTTGCTGTTCACCATGTGATGTGAACTTGTGGGTCTTATTAGTGCCTGCCAAAAAGACTTACCCACCTACCAGGAAATCAATGCAGCTCTTCATCGCTGAGTTTCTGTGGTTTTACTATCTGTGAGGACACTCAGTAATTCTCAGTACTGTCCATTCTGCACTTTTCTATTTCTCTGTACTATTTAGGAACTATAATAACCCTGTGTAGGTCATTCTTTCATTCCTCAATATTTGCTTTTCTGTTTCATAGTTTTTCTTTTGATCAAGCCTCCTCCTTGGAAGTAGAAATACTTCCTCAAGGTGTAATATTACTTATCTAGTTATGCCTTAGAAAGAGATAAGTTTTTTCGCATTCACAGGCTGGGACTCTTAAGCTCACCAGATATATAAATGGGTTTACTTCACCCCCGGGGAAGGAGAGCTGGGTGAAAATGCATCACCAAGTAGATGAGTGAGAAGTTTGCATTGTCCTTACTGGCACGAAGCCTGCTTTTAAAAATCACCCCAGAGTCACTGGGAGATCCTTATGTTCAAGAGGATGAAAGGCCAGCAGAGGTTTTGTTTTCTCTGTGTGAACTCCATCTACTTTCCTTTTCTTTGCGGAATCAAAAATAGATGAAAGGGACATAAATCAGAAGATGGTTTTTCTCTGCACACCCCTTTGCCTACTACCTAGAAAACCTTCAGTGAGAAGGTCGCATACCATGTGACTGCAAGATAGTGTTATCTTATCCCCTTGACCAGGAGTCTCCTTTAGGGCCCTTGTCCCCTAATCCTTTGGAGTGCAGAGGGCTGGGAAATTCCACCTCTGGCCACCGAGCCACCCTGGGGGCAGTCAAATCATTGCTTTAAGATACAGTGCCCTTCTTATGGCACTCTTCTCCTCCTGAACAATTAGAGGAGGTAGTTGGCTCCCTGATATGAATGAAGTAGCCATTTCCTCAGAACAGGAGGAAGGCAGTAACTTGAAGGAACTAATTATAAGCAGCTCGTCCAGAGAGAAGAGAGCACAGACCACTAGATTTACGCTTGACATCTTTGCCGTCTCCCCCAGAGCAGGAGCTCTTCACCTCAGGACCACCCTCTAATGGCCTAATGATGGCATTTGGTAGGTCCATCTAGCTGGCAAATACATCTTTATTTTCACTTACTTCCAAATGACAATTAGGGCAGGTATTAGAGTCACTGATGAGTCTCGGCATTTAATGGGTTGAAAAAAGAAGCACGTACATTACTATGTGTGCCTTAAAAATTTTTTTTTTTTTTGGTAAGTATATTTCAATATAATTGGTTTCTTCTGGACTTAATTTTATACATTTCAAAATATTTTGCTGAGAAGGGTCTGTAGGATTCATCACATTGAAAGGGGGTCTGCGACCCACCCAAGGTAAAGGACCACTGCTCTCGAGATGCTTCCTCTTGGAGGCAGCTGGTGGCGGCAGGGGGCGGTAAATTGGGGTTTGCTTTCAACAGTGTAAAGTTGCTGTGGCCTTCGGGTATTGGAATCAGGTGGACCCAAGCTTGAATCCTGACTATGTCATGTGTTAGTGTGTGACTCCTGAGTGTCCGTTGCCCCATCTGTAAATGAGGAGGATAACCCTATAAGGCAAAAGTGCCCTGCAGTGTAGTGTGAATGATGCCAGCTGTTGTGTTACTGCTGCTATTGCTACAAATGCTCTTGGTTACTAGTATGACTATTCACCCCCTTGTTCTCCTCCTCCATAGGGGGCAAAGGCCAGTGGCCTATCCATACAAAGCAGGCTGTGCCAATTCCTATAAAACTTTTAATAAGGGACCCTTGCCCTGCCCCTCTACTAGCACAGAAGTTCTAGTTACCTTTTAGGGCTACTGTGAATGCCAGATCTTCCTCTGGACTTGCCTGACTCTGTGACTGCAGTTGGACAGAGGGGCCTCATGTTAACTCAGCCCTAACTGCCTAGAAGTTCTGTGACTGGGGGGTTTCGAAGAACTCAGTGAGCCAGAAGCTATCCCCAGGGCGTCTGTGTCTCCCAGCCAGGCTTTGAAAAAAGACCATATGAAGCCAGTTAGACCTGGAAGGAGAGGGGCATCTGCCAGAATAATTTGGGGATCTGTGATGTTTACGGGGAGGTGTCATGACTCCTGTTTCCCCATGGGCTTCCGCGGGCACGCTGATGTCGACAACAGTAACAAAACCACAGATGTTGGTTAAGCACTTAAAATGTACCACCTTATTTAACTCTCCCTACAGCTTTTCTTGGCGTTTCCTAATAGTATCTCCATTTTACATATGGGGAAACGGAGCCTGGGAAAGGTGAAGTTATTCACTTCAGGGAGTGAAAGTTAGAGATGGGAAGTCAAACCCATGTAGGCTGACACCAGAACTCCAACTTCTAACCACTGTGCTGTGTTACCTGCCACTCAGGTACATGCTGCCAAGAGGTTTGCTACAG
Organism: Eschrichtius robustus; assembly: GCF_028021215.1. Classification (NCBI taxonomy): domain Eukaryota; kingdom Metazoa; phylum Chordata; class Mammalia; order Artiodactyla; family Eschrichtiidae; genus Eschrichtius; species Eschrichtius robustus. Next base: position 38,024,244 of record NC_090839.1, read on the forward strand.
TGAAAACTTTTGAGACCATTATTTTAAGTGACGGGGCTGAGGTATGACAGAGAAGCTTCTGGCAACCCGGCCTTGACCACGGAATTGAAATGGGAAGTTGAAGATAAAGCCACGTGCCCTTATCTAATCCTAGATGCTTTTGTTTCCGCAGATACATGGGCCAGAAGTCTGAGAGGGAGGTTACTAAATGCTGCTCCAGGGTAGCCTAACAACTAATTTAGTTTTCTGAAGGGCCAGCTCTTCCTGGGTGAGGGTCCTCATGGTTTCAGTCAGGTGTGACCCACTCTGATTCCTCTGAGGGCCAGGTAAGCATCATGGGGCTGCCCAGGTGTCAGCCCCCTTAGGGGATGGGGAGGCCGTGTGCATCGGGAGCTCTGCCCTGACCCTTCCTGGGGGACAGGTCTATTAGATTTCTGCCAGGTGGGCGTGGGGCTCAGGGTTGCCAGCACCTCTCCATTTTCAAGAGAAGCATGAAATACAGATTTCTTTAAAGCGTGAGATATCATTGCAAAAACTTTAGAAATAATTACAGTAGAAACAAACATGTCAGCCCATGGGCTGGCCAAACAAAACACGTTTGTGGAACATATTCGGCTCATGAGCTCCCACTTTGAGCTTTTGTCAACTGTAAGTGCTTGGAAACCTTGTGAACTAGTGTTGTCTTGATTAAGTAAGCACGGTGCCTTCTTTATTCATGCTTTTCTTTTTTCCCCCCTGTTAAATTTCTTACAAAGGTGGTTATGGCCATTTGTTTCCAGTGGACGTTGGTTTCAGAGTCTGAATTTCTGCCTGCTTTTCCCCTCCCTCATTTTTCTAAGATGTTAGCAAGTCTGCAGCGTTGAAGGAGGAAGGCCAGGGCTTTCTCTCCTATTTCGCGGGCTCCTTTGAAATAAGACCACCTAAGTGCGGAGAAATGCGTGACTCCATTTATGGGGACGTGGAGGGTCTCTTGTGTACATCACTGATCTGAACTCTAACCAGTGACAAAATGCCCCCCCTGCTATTTGGTAGTTGCTGGATTTGTCCTGGACATACAGAATGTAGATCTGTTTCTGCAGGTCAGTGTTTCAACGTGCAATCTACTTAACAGCCCTCATTTTCCTTTTGGCTCTTAAAGGAGGAATCCCAGTGGATCAAACGAAACTGAAGTCCTTTGAGATAGGATGTCTGGTGATGCACTATCATTGGATAAATTGCCAGAGCCCCCTGTAGAATTTCTATTAATTTTTTGTTTTCATTGGTTTTTAAAATGATGGATGTGATACATTAATACGTTCCAATTGCAGTGATAATGCAGAAGCGCAGAAACAAAATGTAAAACAACCTTTCCCACCTACACGCATACCCGCATATAACCATTGGCAACAGTTTAGAGCACCTGTCTCCTCTCCTTTTTCTATGCATTTACATATATAAGTACATATACATGCCTTTTTCTTACTACATAAACTGGATCGTACTGTGTATGTTTTTCTGCACCTTGCTTACTTGCCACTTAAGTGTATGTTGTGGTGATCTTTCCATGTCCATATACTAGTTATATTTTTCTTTCTAACATTACATAAACTCTAGTAGTACCATAAATAAACTATGGGTGTACCATGTTTTATCTTAACCATTCTCCTGTTATCACTGTTGCAAACTGAAAGACGCAAGATCTTTGTACCTATGTCTTCATGCACATGTGTGAGAATTTCTTGTAGATAAATTCCTAGAAATAGAACTATTTGGTCAAAAAGGTATGCACATTTTACATTTTGAGGGGGCACTGCCAAATTGCCTTTAACAAAGGTCCGCATGGAATTTCTATCTCATGGAACCTCAAATTATGAATATGGTCTCTAATTGAAGCATGCCCCACATTGTTTCATTGCTTTACTAGTTCAGTCGGATCTCAGTTATATACAGTACACCAGGAAATGACTTTAGAAATAGTCTATGTCCTTAAAATTCCTTGAAAATACAATACTTAATCAAAAAGAATTTACCAATTAATAGGCCAATTAAAAAAGTTGTTAGTAAAGAGATATTGAGTAGAATCCGAGTTGAAAATCTATATTCTGATCAATTTGGTTAGCTGTGAAACTCTAAATTCCTCAGATCAGGGACATGTCATAAACACCCTTGAATATATGGTCAAAAAAGTGAGGTGCTGCACAGACAACAGAGGTTGATACTGACCTGGGAAAATCAAATTAATTTCATTGCTAAAAATTCTATCCAGATGTATTTATAGCTTTAGACTTTCAAGTACTTAATTATTTAAGAATCTCTTTTACCTTCTACTTTCTACTTTGAGAATTAGAAGATTCAGAGATAAATTTATTTTATTGAGTTTTATTATTTAATAGATACCTGAAGTTAATTTCCATGCTATTTAGAAGTGATATATAGACAAAGGGCTGTATAAATTAGAAACTACACTGTATTTTCATTTAGAGACATTAGGAAAAATACAGAAAATCTAGGTCACTGATTCTCAACTTCTTTCAGAAGTTAACTTCAGTAATTATAGTTGTTTTCAATAATATAAAGTGAATTGTTAGTTTATTTTTAGAATTTTATGACATCCCTTGAAAGACTTGGAATCACCCTAAAGTATCATATTATCAGAGTTAGTAAATCTGGATGTGGATAAATAGCAGGAAATGAAATATTGTTTCTGTTTTCAAAGATGGATTCAGTTCTTTCATCTGTTTCTCCAGATACCCATTTTTAAGAAAAATTCTGGCGAGGTTGGCAATGATATTTGGATTCTGATTGTATGCTTTCTGCGTGTTTATTTTTATAACACACAGTGAATTGTAGAAATATGGTAGGATTCAGTCATGTTTCCTTGGCATTAAAACCTTGCATATTCAGGAAAGTCTGTACTAGGTTTTGTTCATGGAAATGTTATAGTGTTTTACAATTTACAGACAATTTCCTTTGATAATATCTGTGAAAGCCGCAGTGGAGGGCCCCACCTGGTCACTCTTTAATCTTGTGTCATTCAGGGCCTGCCGGGGAACAGATGGTGGGTGTAGACTGAGTCCTTTGAAGAAGGCTTCATAAAGAGACCCTTTAGGAGGTATGGGCAGGTGTAGGGAACAAAACCACGACCAGGGTGAGGGCTGAAGAGGGACTTAGCAACGATGGGGAGCTTTCCTACTCTAAGTAAAGGGGCAAGAAAAGCTGTCCTACAAGAGATGTGTCCTGTTGTAGAGGGACACAGTCAACCTGTAATGTCCCTGCGGGAAGACGGCAGGGGCATAAATATGCCTACATCACTCTCCTCTTGTCCCCCAGACTCTGGCTGGTGCCTTCCATTAGCTGATTCAGATAGAAACTAGAGGGCAGAAGCAAAGAGGCAGGGGTGAACAAGGATGGTGAATGGGTCTGGGCTGGCAAACTGCATGCTCTACCTGCCTGCTGTTCTAGCGCAGAGGTGTGCGTGGGTCAGGCCAGGCTGGGAAGCCTGTGGTCTGGTTTTGTGGCCAAAGAAAAGAAAACTGTAGCTACAAGGACTAAATTTAAATGGAAGTCGGGAAATGTCCCATAACGTCACATGGCTGATATCACTAAGATGTGTGGTGGGCGTTAGAGTAACACTTAAATTTTTTTTTTTTTTTTTTTTTTTTTTTAGTTCACTTGGAATGGATTGTGCTTCTTGGGAAATGAACAGAATGGGAAACTTTATGTATTTACCTGAAGAACCAAAAGTGTAGGCTCTAGAAAGAAGAGACAGAAGGGATTCATAAAGTCCATAAACAACATGGAGTTAGATACCTAGGATATAATTCCTTTGCTTTTAATATTTTATGAAAACATTTTATCTAAAATGTCAGGTACCTGGGGAAAGAAATGAGGAGGAAATTAAGGTTATTAACAGTAATTTTCCTTCAAAGAAGTCAATGTAACTGAATCATTAGCATCACCGAGGAGAAATGAACAAGCTGTATTTTCCCATTTGTTCAGCATGACAGTAAGACTCTGAGATTTCAGGCTCATCTGTTCCCTTGTTTTCTTGGTGCTGTTGTTTGAAAAGGTGAAGACTCTGGGCTCTGGACTCTGTTTAGTTTGTGTACTTGTCCTGAATGAACAAGCAATGAATTGGTTAGAATCATAATGTCAGACTGCTGGAAGGAATGACATAATTCATCTCTTCTTCTCTCCACATTTTATGGTACAAAAATCCAAGACACTATTAACAACTGCTGCTGTGCAAATTCCCCAAGTTGGTGACTGGGGAAGTCACATCCCTTCACTCTGAAGGAATTGCACTAGATGAATTCATTTTTGCTGTTACCCTTGTAGATTCCTGAAGTTCCTGATTCCTAGGCCTTGCTTGGCCATTCGATACTGTTTTCATATATCAGAGGCAGGCCTTCTTGAGCACCTCTTCCACCACCCAGCCCTTAAAATGGTATTCTCTGGAGGTCTCTGCATTGCTCTCGACTCTTCTTATGGTACAGATTCTTTCAGTACAAGACAACTCACCCACTTCAACCTTTTTTACAACCACTTATTCACTGATGACTCCCATATCCCTGACTTGTCTGAGCTTCAGTTATATCCCATTGTCTGCTGGAGATCTTGACATTGAAGTCTTGATGGCTAATTTCAAATCAGTGTGCCCAAAACAGAAGTCCTCAACTTCACTCCAGATCTATGTCTCATCTTAGGTTCTAAATCTTCGTGAATCTAACAGTCACCAATTGTTTGAGTTTACCATTAATATCTTGCATTTCTATCCATTCCTCCATTCTTACTGATGCTGCCTAAGTTTCTGTCCTCAACTTTCATGCCTTGGTTGTTCCAATAACCTTTCAATCAATTTCCTATTGCCTTCTCTCTCATTCATTCAATCTTTCATGTTTTCTATTAGGTATTAAGTGAGTAGCAGGTACTGTAACAGTGAGCAAGCTGCAGCTCCTGCCCTCAGGGGTTTGCAGTTCCCTGGAGGAGAGAGACAAATAAACAACTACTTTATAAGTTTACATTTTTACCCCTTTACTCCACTCTCTATACTCAGCTAAATTCATTTGCACAAAGCAAATCTTATTATAGCATTACCTCTAAAATGCTTTTACAGTGCCCTGTTGCTTTCAGGACTTAACTTTATTCCCATAATTTGCCAAATACAAACCATCCATGGCTAAACCTCTGCAGTGAAGTTTTAACACCTTTGTTTGGGTCAACAATACTGAACTATATTAAAATCCCAGGAACATAAAGTCTATGGCCACAGTGCTTGTGCTGACTTTGCACTAAACCCCCTTCTTCAACTGGCGAATCCTACAGGCCCTTACACACCTCGCACAGTTGCCATCTTTTCCACAAAGCCTTCATTGATTTCAGCTCTAGGTTGGTGCCTGCCCTCAGTTCTTCTGTTGAATGGTTTGCAAATTTTAGCCACAGCGTGACTTTCTTGGGGAAGGGAAGAATCTGCATGTTAGAGACTAATTCAGCGTCTCTTCAATGAATGAATAATGAACTGCCATTATTGCCAAGTTAGGAAACCGATCTGATGAATAAGCAGAAGAGGTGTCATGTTTAATAAATTGAAGTTATCTGCAGACTTATTACAGAGGGTAGAGAGTATTCCATTATTGTTTACACTGGTGGCTGAGAAGTACCACAACGATTCATTTGGAAAGATGATCAGTAACTTGAAAAGTCTATATTCATGATTTCTGCTAACAGGGATTCGGATATTTCAATTTCTTAGTATACTAGAACCAGAGGAGAAACTTCCCTGAAGATAGTTTATCACTTATTCCTTGTGAGTACACTCTCATATAGTTTTTTCTATTTTATGGGTTCGATTTTAATCAAGTTATGCTTAATTTTCTTACAGTGTGTTAAACCCCAAATCAGAGAAGTTCTCTTATTTCAAACTTGGCTGAAAACTTAGAGGAAAAAAACATTTATTTAATCAGATTATTTTTATTAAGTGGGACTCTTGGTAATCTAAAATGCTTTGTATTTATTTTCTTGTAGCATTTTATTTTCCAAATGACCTGTGAACGAACCAGTGCCAAAGAGAGAAAGCAGGAGAGCTATTACTTAATTGAAGGAAAATATTCTGCTGAATGTTGTTTTTAGGAGAGCATCTTTTCCAAATCAGGAGGGAACTCATTATTCAGGACATCGGTTTGAATCTTATGAAAAGTGTGGCTTTGACAGTCTTCACCTTCTCCCCTCCCCAAGCCTGTGGTGTCAGTAGCGTTTATGAGGTTCCTTCTTCACAGTTGGCATCTTTTTGGGATTTAGCAAATTTCCTTTAGCTTTGTGTTGAAAAAGTGCTGGCTAAGTATGTTACTTATTAGATATATGATTTTTCAGATTTGAATGGAGACAACATTTAGAAGGGTGACAGTTTAGTTATTGCAGCTGCTGGGAAAATTTTTTCACGATAGCCCTGTGGAAATACAGATGAATATTTCCTTTTATTTAGAACCTTTTTGGACCTGTGAGGCCCTCCGAGAATCTCAAGTCTGGCCTCATTCTGTCCATTTTTCATTCCCTTTGAAAGAATTTCAAAGTAACTGGGTAAAGTTCCTCTCCCATCTGTCATAAGTAACACACAGAGATTTTTTTGTACAGCTATCAGAGGAAAAGGAGGAAATTTGAAAGCACAGATGATTTGGGTATTAATACCTGTCCTGAAAGTGACTCTGCTTGAACCAAGCTCTCTTGAACCGTTCTGTCACATGTTAATTTTTATTTTCTCAGCTTGAATTTATAAACATGACAGACCAACAGGTTTTACATCAAGGTTGACAACCAGAAGGAATCCACTCCTCAATTCAGAGCAGCAAATGCATTTGAAAAACCTTCTGGAAAAGTTCCACTTTTTATCAAACCAAAGCCGTCCCAGCTTTTTTTTTTTTTTTTTTTAGTTTTTTAATTGAAGTATATGTACAATATATTTTGAAAAGTTATAATGTATACCTGGTTTGTATCCAATATTTGCATGTAAGTTTTAAATATTCAACTAATACTAAAAGGCTTTAGTAAAAACTACACTCCCTTGCCTGGTCTGCAGTCCCGTTCCCCCACCCCAACTCCAGTGGGAACCACTTTCAACTTTTTTGCTATTTCTACTAGTAATTATTGACATATTTTTAAAGGATTGTACTGCTGTTTCTTGATCTATGTTAAATATTTTCTAAACACCTCCTGTTACAGAAGTTAAAGTATGTCATCTCTCACACACCCACACACGCACAACTTCCCTTTCCTTCTTCATCCCCTCCATGTAAGGCTCTCCCAGCTTTGTTGGAAAGATGAAGGCATAAATTCCCTGGAAGGTATACCTCACTGCTAAATAGGTTTCTGGTCTAGAATATCTCAAGAGAAATTCCTGAAAGCAGCCTTTTGATTGCGAAAGGATGAGAAAGGATGTGATGCAAGGAACACAAGTACTAGTAAATCGGTGCTTCCTACCCTCACGAAAGGTGTAAGACCATCAGAAAGAAAGTCCCCCCCTTCCCTCCAGCAAACGCGTGTGTGCGTTCACACACACACACACACACACACACACACGAGAGTCAGAGACTGCAGGCTCTCTGGCCACGCTGTGGACTGGAATACATGAAAAGTCACACAGTAAAGAAATAGTCAGTTCTTTGGTGTTTTTGAGTCTTGACTGGGTGCTCTGTGATATTTTAGAATCTTGTGACTCCCCAGGACACCTAAAGACCAGGCCTCAGACCCAGGTCCATTAGAGCTTAGGTAGTGTGCCCTGGGCTTTCTGATTCATGCAACCCTATTTCATCCTCTCAGCGATTTTGCAGGCTGGGTACCATTCCCACCCCTCCATACTCAGAGAACGGAATGATGAAAGCATTTACTTAAGGTCACAAGGTTGATCAGTAGTATAGACCCAAGTCTACATGGTACATCTGTGGTCAGTGAGGTGCATGGGACACAGTTCTCTCTCCCTTCTTTCTGATGGAGCTGTTTTTTTGTTTCAGGGTAGCAATGTGTCCACTTGAAAATACTCCTCTCCTTGGCCTCCCTGCAGCCAGGAGGGCTCACCCAGTTCTGACCAGGGAGACATAGGCTTCTTCCTCCTGATTCTTTCCTTTCCTTCCTGGACACTTGTAGCTGCTGTCTTGTGGTTGTGACAGTGAGAACCATACACTGAGGTTGGCAGGACAGGAAATGGAGGTGTTCAGTTTCTGGATGCCTTACTTGAGTGGCTTTATCAACCCTGATCAACTTCCCTATGAATTTCCTGTTAACTGAGAAAAGTAAGTGACTCTTTGGTTAAGTCACTTTGACGGCTGTTGTGGACTGAACTGTGTACCTCCAAAATTCATAGGTTGAAGCCCTACCCCTCAGTACCTCAGAATGTGACTGTATTTGGAGATAAGGCCTTAAAAGAGATAAATAAGGTTAAAATGAAGCTGTTAGACCTAATCCAATCTGACTGGTATCCTTATAAGCAGAGATGTTAGGACGCAGGAGAGAAGGCAGGGGTGTGTGCATGCCTACAGAGGGAAGGCCATGTGAGGACGCGGTGAGGATGTGGCTGTCTTCACGCCAAGGAACGTTCCCAGAAAACAACCCTCGATCTTAGACCTCCAGCCTTCAGAACTGTTAAAAAAATAATTTCTGTTGTTTAAGCCACCTAGTCTGGTATTTTGTTGTTATGGCAGCCCTAGCAAAGGAATACAGTGGGGTTTCTTTTACATGCAGCTGAAAGCAGTCCTACTGATATAGAAACCAAACAAATAAAGTATTACAGACCAAAATAATATAACTGATTTGAATTATTCCACTCTTTCTTTTTTATGAATGCTGTCTCCATAGCACTCATGGCACTATGCTCTGTCTGTTTACTTGTTTAACTTCCAGCGTCCCAGCCCTACACACACACGCACACACACGCACGCGCACGCACACACACACACACGCACGCACATGCGCGTACACACACACACAGAGCTTCCTTAGGCTGAGGTTGCCTATTTCTGTTTCCTCATTCACCTAGCACAATGTTTAGCACTCACATAGTCTGTTAAATAAATTATTTAAAACAATGAACTTGATAATATTTAGGAAAACAGAATGATCAAATTAGAATAATGATAAAAAACACATCTGCTCTTTTATCATTTCAAAATAATAATTTTGGTATTGGAACATATATTCCTAATTTCAAAAGGTGATTTTTGTCTCGACTTGGCTCAGTTTACAGGGTGTTTGCTTTCCCTGAACTTTCATAAGTCAGTTTGTTTACGGGAAAGGATTAGATAAATCATGTATTTCCTTTAGTCTGTTTACCTATATATCTATCCATCATCTATTTTTCCTCTGTGAATTTCCCATCCTTCTTTAAGGTATCTTAGGGTTGAAACATTTCACGTTAAACTTTCCATAATTAGGAACTTGAATCATTGCCTAACTTACAATTTGATAGGTAATGTGTAATTATGGAATTTCTCTGCTATCAATCTCAGTCCTGGGGTAAGTTTTTTTAAGCAAAATAAAAGTGGTTTGCTTCTTCTAACTTAACTTTTGAGTAGTCCAGGAAATATTTTAATTTCTCTTTAGGTAGTTGGTGCTTTTCTTTTCTAATATTCTTTTGTGGAGAATAAATTATGTGAACTTTCAGTAAGTGTAATGTAGTATTTTGCTGGATTTGGTACTTTTTAAACAGTATCTAGTGCTATTTTCTTAAATCATGCAGAAATTTCGTAGTTTACATATGATATATTCAATATTTCGTTTAAAATACTCTACCCAGAACCTGACATAGCTACAACATAGAATGGGGTCAAGATAATATGATGTCTTGACTCATTTATGTGCATTAAGTTTCAGTGACCACATGAATTCATTTGAATTTATTTGAATAAACTAATTTTGAGCCCTTTGGTGCTTTCAAGTGTTCATAATTATTCTCAATTTTAAAATTAGATTTGTGCAGGACCTAACACACAGTAGGCTCTTAAGTGTCTCCTAAAATTAGTATGAAAGATGCGGACATTGACCGCATACTGTTTTTCCACTTCTCTTCCTTATTTGATGGTTTTGTACGTCTTATTTTGGATTTGTATGCATTCTGCTGTTTCTAAAATTGGTAGCCAAGCGATGCATTTTTTAACATTAATTATCAAGTTTTGTCTTACTTTTAAATTTCATGTGGTTTGTGAGGCGGCACTGTGGGCAACTGTTTACCTTGCTGACACCCACTTTCCTGGGTTGAAAATATGTTGACCTTGACTGTAACCTTGACTATAAGAGAGTTTAGGAGAGTTGCCTAGACTCTGAAAACATGAAGCCCAGTGTGATTGTAAATGCCTACTCCTATAACATGCTCAATTATGTAATAAAAATAATCCAGAAAGTTGTCAAGTTTCTTGAACATTATATACAGGGATTCACCTTATACAGTACAGACTTACCCATGAGAAAGAGTTCCTTTTCTGAATAATCTTTCACCAAACTGAAGGTTGGCCTTACAGTCCTGAGGCTGTGACTCTCTGGTCATCTGGAGGAATGTCTCTTTCTTCTTTGAACAAGATGATATGTTTAAACATTTTGGTTATTTTTTGGAGGAATGTGTTAAATTGTGTCCATTGGATGACTCATTTTGTAGTGTAAAAAATGATATGAATAAAATTATCATTGAAATTTCTACCCTGTCTGCTTTACTCACTTAGACAATATGACCTTACAGAGTTAGGCAAAGCTAACATGGCAGAAGAAAAAGTGATTATCTGAAACACATTTTATCTAGATTGAAAAGAATGTGTTTTATAGTTGAGGATCCCATACAGAAAATACCTTCCTAGACTTACTCTCAAGTGTAGATAGCATCAGTGTATTGGGAAGGGAACCAACATTTTTCAAGTGCTTAGTAAAGGTCACGCATTCCACCAGGTACTTACAGTTGGGCATAACGCATCTGGGAGACAGCTTAACAAAATGGTTGTGAGTGTGTATTGTGGGGTCCTAGCTTTGTCACTGACTAGCTGGGTAAGTTACTGTCCTCTTCTTCCTCATCGTCATCTTTTCCATAAATCCTGTGAGAGTGGTGACGGTATTCCCATTCTGTAGATAAGGAGACTGAGGCCCATTTAAGTAATTTGTTCAGGGCTACACAACTAGCAAGTTGCAGTGCTTGAATCTGGAGCCAGACCCAGCTCAGGCACCCCCCCACCCCTCTACCCTTCCCCCCTCCCCCCACTAAGGATGTTTCTGGGTAGCTAATGAGTTAATGGTTTTGACTAAGTAGGCTGGTTGCTTTCGTGTCAAATGAGCTCAGATTTGGGGCACTGGTTATATGAAAAAGGCTCTGAAAAAGAAATTGGGAGAAGTGACTTGTAGGTGACCATTCTCTTAGCTAAGTGACCTTGAGCAAGTCGTCTGTCTCAGTTTTCTTATCTCTTGTACCATTCTTTCAGATTTACTGTTTTATCATCATGAAGTGTTAGTCTTTGTCTCTAGTAATACCCCCTTGTGTTGAAGTCTGTCTTATATTAATATAGCTGGTTCAGCTGTTTTATGCTCAGTGTTTGCATGCATGGTATAACTTTTTTTTTCTAATCTATCTGTGTTTCTGTTTAAACTGTTTCTTTGCAGAGAGTGCATAGTTGATGTATAGTTGATTCTAGCTTTATTATTATTATTATTTTATCCATTCTGACAATCTTTGCCATTTGAATGGAATCTTTAGTCCATTTATATATATTTTTAATTTTTTTATAAATTTATTTATTTATTTATGGCTGCTTTGGGTCTTCATTGCCGTACGCGGGCTTTCTTTAGTTGCGGTGAGCGGGGACTACTCTTCGTTATGGTGCGCGGGCTTCTCATTGCAGTGGCTTCTCTTGTTGCGGAGCACGGGCTCTAGGCGCCCGGGCTTCAGTAGTTGTGGCATGCAAGCTTCAGTAGTGTGGCTCGCGGGCTCTAGAGCACAGGCTCAGTAGTTGTGGTGCACGGGCTTAGTTGCTCCAAGGCATGTGGGATATACCCGGACCAGGACTCAAACCCATGTCCCCTGAATTGGCAGGCGGATTCTTAACTACTGTGCCACCAGGGAAGCCCCTCTATTTACACTTAAAGTTGTTATTAATATGGTTATATTCTTGAGTTAAAGTCTTAAGAGTTATATTAAATTTACATTTTGATTTTCTATATAGTCTTACTTTTCTTTCTCTTTTAACTTTATGAAAAATAATCTTTAATAGGTTGAATACTTATTAGTGTAGCTGGTTTGTCGAATGTGTCACTCTTAATAAGACACAAACAGAAAATAGCTTTATTCTTCTTTTAAAAGTGTTGGAAAATCTAGTTTAAAATATTAGAAAATGTAGTACAATGTAAATAAAATTTCCATTTTCTTGTCCAGTTTATAGCTTCTCCCCTTTTCCATACTCAGGCCTGAACCCCAGCTTGGTGATGATCATCAACAAGGAAGAAGGGTCATTTCTCCTTCTGTACTTCTTTCTGCCCACTGTCTCTGGCTCCTCCAGAGTTGGCAGGGGCAGAAAAGGGGCCAAGGCTGTTGCAGTTAGCTGGTGCTATTGTTTTCATGGCCAGTGCTTTCTCATACGCAGCCTAATGTGTTCTTGGGAGATCTTATGCAGGGTCCATCTCTACCATGCCATTTTTGGATGTGGGCAGTGCAGCTCCTGAGTGACCACTTATGCCGTGCAGCTCCTGTCCTCCAGTGGTATCCCTGGAGTATCCCTGAGTGCCTGTCTAGGCAGCCCACTTGGGTAGAGACCTATCAGGATCACTCAAACCTCATTACCTCCATGGGATCCACTTGGTCCACAGGAAAACTCACATGTTAGCACCATCAAACTCAGTTCCGCTTTCTCTGAGGCTCTGTTGCCTTGCCCTACGATTGCAGGCAGCATCCGCCAGGCTTGAGGGCTCCATCCTCACACATGTGCCACCGAGCAGGCTGTGAGTTTCTGCACTGAGGCAAGCTTCCAGCCAGGGAATAGATGATCAACCTCCCTCATTGCAGAGAACCCCAAGGTATAAGGGTTGTTTTGGGCACTTGATCTGAGCTGGTCGAGAGGGAAAAAAAAGGGAACCACTGTCTGCTCCCGAGAATTTTCTTTGAAGAAGTGACTTCTGCAATGCAAGGTCTCATACATAGACTCTGGGGGTGACCTCTGGACTGGTTTGACCATGTGTAGCAAGTCCTGTGGTCTGGTCCTGTGACCAGAACTCATCACCTATTGTCTTTAGCATTGAGACTTTAGATGAAAATTTGAAATGATAGGAAACTTTCCATCCAACTTCTGTTGAAAAGAATTTAAAAGTTATTGGCTTAACTGGCAAGATACACAGAGAAGCGTTATACCTTCAGTTACGTTTAGAACTTGTGAACTACCACACTCTAATCTTTTCCCTTCACAGTAATGAGAAATACTAAGTACAAAATAAATGCTTAAAGAATCGACTCATGGTGATTCGGGGTTATTGGTCTCTGGGGAAGGTAAGGGTGACCAGTATAATAAGAGGAATGAGTTTTCTAATCTGCAACGCTCTTTACTAATTTGGTTAAACAGTTGGTCACTTAAGTGGAAAAAAAAAATCAAAACTATTGTTAGCTCAATCAAACTAGTTGGTCAGGTTGGCTAAGGTAGCTAAAACCTGAAACTGGGTTGACAGGCTTCTCTGGTGGAAATCTTTAAACCGTGCAGTTCATATACATATTTATACATATATGTATATATAAAAGATGTATGTATATGTAATATGTGTATATAAGTGTATATGTTTATATACTGTATATGTATATAACATGTATATAGCATATGTATATAACATAGATATATATTTTTATAGTCCTGATAAAGCTGTCAGAGAAAGAGTTGACATATGGTGGGGTCACCCCAAATAGATTTTAAGAGTTGGCAAAGAATAAATAGCACAGTTGAAGGAGAATGGTTGGAACAGGAAACAGGTAATTTTCTAAATTTTTGGAGCAGATACAGATAAATATAAAAATGTATTTATCAGTTCATTAGTTAGCTTATTTTGAAGTAGAAAATAACCTTAAAACATTTAATATGGTTTTGTACTAGAATCTATAGGTGACAATATGATAAGAAGTTATTTTAAAGGTATAAATTTAATTATCAATATATTTTCTAAATATATTAACTTGCATTATTTATTTCACAGTAGTGATTTATGTGAATAAAAAGGAGATTATATATCAGTAGTGTCTAAGATTAAAGAAGTAACTTTGGAGCTTGTAACAATAATACATGATCATGCTAAAAATATTGGAGAATAACTGAAGAACACAAAAAAGGCATCAAAAGTGCTTGCTTTTAATCTAATCATAAACAGACAACCATTATAGGCCAGAATGAGAAACACCAGATTGCTTCTTGTTTATTGATACATTTTCTTCCACAAGTTATATAAAATTGGCCTTTTCATGGCAGAACTTCCTTTGATCTATATTTAATCAGCTCAATTATTTTTCTGTTAAAGACTAATAAGAATTCCCTTTCATGGCCAGGAAGCTGCACCAAGATTGTGTCCAGTATCATCAGAAATCTGCTAAATATAACTTCTCAAACTTTATTTGTAGAGTAGATTTTCGTGTAAATTTTTGAGCCTTAGTCAGTTGTTATGAATTACTTTAAGGTGCAAAAAAAAAGAAGTAAGGAAAGTGAGCTGGTGCCTAAGAAAAGAGGTATTTTAATGTTTAAGCCTTTTTTTAGTTCAAGCTCTGGAACTTCTTATGGCAGTTAATTTAATGTGAACCTCGATATTTTTTTTTTTCTGTAAATGGGGCAGTGTCTGGCTGCTGGTGGGGTCAAATGCAAGGGGGGATATGAATGCTTTTGGCCTATTTTTCTGGGTGTACTTTAAGCAAAGTAAGCAATTGTGAAGGGAGTCAATTTGCTAGAAAGCTTGGAGTTTTGGGCAAGAGATTTAAAAGGAGAAGTTTTGTACAGAGATCTACTTTAAGCATCTTTAAGCAAAGGGGTAAAAGTATCTTTACCCGTTTCTTTTATTATAAGGCCCGTCTTTGAAAATGATTAGCCTTTGGTGAAGATTGAACACTTTGAAAAATAACTTTGTAGAGGAAAAACTGTGTGTGCAATAGTGGTATTTAACTGAGAATACACCTTTTCTTTATCATGGGAAAGTATTGAAATGGGTTAGCTGAAAAAGAAAGAGTAGTTTACCTTCCTAAAGATAATTCAGTCATTATTTAGAAGAAGACCCCAGGTCCTTATACTAATGATTTTTTTTTTTCACCAAAGATCTGTGTATGGAACATTTGAAAATGATAGATAACTAATAAAAGGGGGAGGAAAAAATGGAAACATGTTTTATCACATAAGAACCATCCCACAGTAAGTTTGGCTCCTAACACATTTTTTAGGTTTAAAAAAAATGGATATTAGATAGCTGTCCTGATAGAAATGGTGACTTGCAAAATACTCTGTATTGTTTAAAAATTGGTGGAAGAGTTAACCTGAAATAGCAGAGCAAAGAAGCTTGTGATTAGGCTAATACAGTTATGTTTTTCATCTTTGCGCGTATCTCACAGACTGTGCACGTATTGTGTCAAAATGATTACCAAATGTTTCAGGGGTGGTGAGTCTATTTCTTCTCCATGAGAATTTATGAAGTTGTTAAATTAGGTTTCTTTGGAGTCATAACAATTTATTTCATTAAGATGTTTACTGGATAAATATTTCCACTAAATTTTCATCAGTTTCGAAGAGGTATTATTTATTCAATGAAAAGTGTTAGCAGTCTGTTGCAAAATACATCCTTTTTTTTTTTTTTTTTTTCCTCAACAGTGGATTTTTTCCCCCTTTGGTTCAAATGAGTCTCTTACTTTAAACTGCTTCAATAGATCTGGTATCTTGTGTGCACAGAAGCCGTGGGTTTTATTGTAAGCCCACCCACCGACATCTCCAAGGCACATACATGCAAGCTGCCATGCGTGTGTTTACTATACATGGACGGGGCAGGGAGGGCTGTTGATTTCTAAGAGAAACTGAAGCCCTTGGCACATAGGTTTATTTTGCATCATTTCTAGGTCATATAAGTACACAGTGACTTTTTTGGTGGGGGGGGGGACATGCTGTAGGTATGTAGCTCCTTTGTAATTCCTTACAGCTGTCAAATGAGCTAGAGGTTAGTGTCTGTGTCATGCCAAACCATGTCTGATTAGTGACATGGGCAAACAGTAATTGTTCTTGAGGTTACAGTGGACCCTTACCCTGCATATATGATTTTGAGGCCATAAACTGAAGGTTCTCGTGAATGTTATATCAGCTAACGTATACAGTTTATAAACAATATTTTAGTAAAGACCAAAGTGAGGAAGCAGCGTGATAAAGCAGAAAAGTGAGAGCTGACATTCCTGGGTTTGAATATCAGGTCTGCCTTTTAGCGGGTATGTGACCCTGGTTTAGCTCCCTAGCTCCCTCTGAACTTGTCCTGGTCTGAAAGGGGAGACCCTAGTGACTAACTGGGATGTGGGGGTGTGTTGTGGAGATTAATGAAATACTGGACGTGAAGTCCCTAACACATCACCTGGCTTAAAATAGTTTCTTCCTAAGTGTAGGTCTTTCCCCTTTTCTTTTCTTTTCTTCTCGTAGACATTTGAATTAAATATGTTATGTTGGGTCACTTGAACAGTTCATACAACTCATTATATTTCTAGAAAAATCATGATCCCAGATTTGATTTTATTTTTTGGGGATTGCATGCTTTTCATAAAATCTCTTGGAAAAGGAATCTGTACGTTGCTTTGCTCATTTCTTCATTCAGCGGCTGTCAGTACTTGTTACACGCCAGCTTTCCTGAGCTCTAGGATTTTATGTTCCATCAAGAGACATCAACAATTAAGAGAGAAATGACTGTAGAATTTTACGTTCCGCAGGAGGTACATTGCTGAGGCCCCGTAGAAGCCCGAAGTAGGGGCCTCTGAACCAGGCTACCCTTCAAGCCCTCAAGAGGTGCCCTCCTGTTCTTGTTTTCTGTTTTTCAGAGATGTTTCATTTCTGATGTTTAGTTTAGCCAGACCTCTAAATATTCCCTTTCCTTCTTTGTTGAGACATACATGTTTTGAAGACTGTCTTAAGTTAGAAGATCCTCCATTTCTTGATCATTGGGATAGTACTACTCTCTTTTCCTGATGGCTGCCTGCCCTTAAGCTTGTTGGCATTTTAGTGTGAGGGATCCTCTTGACAAGTGGGAACTGTTGATGAGGTCAGCGATGATTACATAACCCTGTTACTGGACAGTTATATAGAGCATCACAGCCACTGGAAGTAGAAGCAGCTTCTGAGAACACAGGGGGGAAGATAAATTATATCTGGTGTTTGTTAGAATATTTCTGCCTGTGAATTATAGAAAACAGCAGCTTAAACTCAAAGAAGTCACACCTAACATGAAGTGCGAGGTTAGGAATCCAGACATTTTGGGAGGGGCAGCATCTCAGCCATGCCACTGAGAACCAGGCTTTTTCTGTCTTTCACTCTTTATCATCTGGCTTTTGTCCCCATGGGGATGAGATGGCTCTGCACCGTCCAGAAGCTATTCCCAAGAAAGTGGGAAGGGGATGTCTTCATATCTTGATTGCAGACTTTCTCAGAGCCTTCTTTCTTGCATCTCATTGGTCAAAACTGTGTCACATGGCTTCCCCTTCATTTTCCTAAGGGTGTCTGGGGAACAGACCATTTTAGCCTGACATATTGCCTCCCCCTCCAGAAGAAAATTAAGGTTATGAATGTTGGTTAGACAAATAGCCATGACCACTGTACCTGGGGATTTTATTTTTGTCATGTCTAATGACCTTTGATTTAGATTTCATGATGTGGTATAAGTAACCACCTCATTCATTCTTTTATCTGACAAATATTTATTAAATGCATAAGACTTTGTATTATACTATTCCAAATTTAATAAAACTAGGCCTCGAATTATGGCTGCTTGAATGAAAAATATGTGAGTATGGGTGTAAGCTAATGGAAGTTTCTCTTAGCTCATGTAGTAAATTGCTGGAACCGTGATTTTCAAATTGACAAAAACTCAGTTTTGTTTAGCTGACCTCCATCACGCAACTCGTTCGTAATTATTACCCCCACACTCCCTTCTCTGACCCTCAGTCCTTTTATACCAATAAATTTGGAGGTCTGCCTCCTAAGGCCAAGTTGCACTGGTTTTCCCCTAATACTCCCTTTTCCAGCTTTTATGTGCTTATCCATTAAGTCAGACAAATTTCCTTTTCAGAATTTGGCATTGTTTCTTTACTGGAAAGGAAACAGGTTGTTTTAGGCCTGGAAAACTTGAAAAAGAAAACAGAAAACCGTCAACTACTTTTTTTTTTTTTTTTTTTTTCAAATCATCAAATCCCATGTTAGGATTTTCAGTGTTGGGTCTTGTGCATACTCTGGTCAGAGGGAACCAAAGTTTGTTCTTGTCCCGGTTCATCTTTGAAGCAGGCGTGGCACATCTTGACACATGGTCTTTCCCAAAACCATGACATAAAATCTGCTTTTTAACTTATGTCCAGAATTAGATTTCCAGTAGTGGTGTCTGAAAGGGTCAGTCAGTCAAATTCCAAGGCTGTGAGGATGATTTTACTTGGTATGTGACTTTCCCCGTTTATTGTGGAAACTGGACTCTGGCCTTGTATAACCCCTTCTAGTTTCTTCCAAATTCTGGCCAAATCAGTGGTTTTCATATATAAAGTGCCCATATTTTGGCTGATTCCCAGTGACAGATCTCCCAGGTAGCATAAGTGGTTTGGAGATATGATGGTTTATATCTGTGGTCCCGAAGTTTGCACCAATAAAGGACGCTTTTTTTTTTTTTTTTAATGGTGTCCTCTCAGATCTCTTGTTTAATAGGATATTTGTTCGTGACACAGATCATGTTGATATTAGTTGTAGGTCATCCATTTTCCCACTTATATTAATCAAAGGCATATTAACTACCCACAATTTCTGACAAGCATGAGATAACCAGTGTTTCTATGTTGATATCACTTATTTCAAATCAGAGATACTTAAAATAAAAAAAAAAAAAAGAAGCTTTATTATAGTTAAACACATACCTCTAATTTGGCTTTTGAAATATTGAAAGGAAGCTTTAAGGCCATTATTACTTCATTTATAAAACCATAACTGCAGGCTGTTCATTTTTCCTAGTGTGATATTCAATTAAAAATGTTTTTGCTTATTTCCCTAGATTTTCCATTTTTGGTGAAGGGTGTTTGGAAAACAAGGTTATGGTATTTATGGTCTGTGTATTCCTCTCTTTCTCATATTTTCACACATGAGTTTCGTTGGGTGATCATTCGTTTTAACTTTTTGTCATGGAAAATTTTTAATTTAAAAGTAGAACAAATATTATAATGAACCTTCATGTGTTCATCGTTAAACTACAGCAAACTCATGGTCGCTTTTGTTTCATCTCTCACTTCCCATCTACGACCCCAACTGGATTGTTTGGAGACAAATCCTAGATATCATATTTTTTTCTGGACAGCCAGTTATGAATTAAAGATCTGCAAGGAGCCCCATCCCAGTGGTTACTAAGCCAGAGATTAGGGTTTGGCTCAGTGTGTGCATGTTGACCCATGTTTCTAGATTAGTCATCAATCTGTCTTGGGTTTCTTTTGTTAGCAGGACTTATCTGCATCTGCGATTTAAGAAAATAGAATGGGCAGCTATGACACTTAATACTACTCTGGCAGTGAGAGAGTAATGCTGGCTGATGTCTAAGTTAAGGAAGCAGGAGAGAAGAGGTCCCAGTTGCTCATTTAATCTAGGGATTCCATGTGGGGAATTGGTGTTGCTTTAAAGCAAAGAGGTTCTGGAGCTAAATGTAGCCAAGAGGGTCGTATTCAGCCTTGGCTCTTTGCAGGCATGGGTGTGGTTTCAGGATTCATGCTCCTTAAGGTAAGATGTTGGGAGAATTTCTTATTTAAAGTTTAGAAAGGATTTTGATTGTCTGAAAAGAAGGGGCAGCCTAAAAAAACACAGGCTAATCTAGGAGTCCCCATTGGATGTTTGTGTGTGTGTGTGTGAGCGTGTGTGTGTGTGTGTGTGTGTGTGTGTGTGTGTGTGTGTGTATGAGTCCTCTGGGCTGTGATTGCCTTGAATTTATGCCTTGGTGGTCATTTCAAATCGTTGGAGCACTTTTGGTTCAGAAATCATGGTCATTGTTTCTGAATCTACACATCCCCCACTGGAAGTTAAATTACTTTTCACATGGAACCTAACGCATCAGGGTCAGAGTCAGAATTACATTCTTGTGAACATTATTCCATTAGCTGTTTTACTTAGATTTGGTGGAAATTGTTAATAGTAGTAGATGATTAACTTGCATTAAATTAAACCATTCCCTTCCTTATTTGGGCTTGAGTGTATAAGGTCAAAATATTAGAATAATTTAATGTACAACAAAAAGTAATTTTGAATAGAAAAGTTAGTATTTATTAGTGACTAATAGGTTTTTATGTCAACTATTTATTGTAAATAGTAAATGTAAAATAAAACCAGAGGTATCCTTTTAAAAAATTTATTGAAGTATAGTTGATGTACAATGTTGTGTTAATTTCTACTATACAGCAAGGTGATTCAGTTATACACACACACACACACATATATATATATACATTCTTTTTCATATTCTTTTCCATTATGGTTTACCACAGGATACTGAATTTAGTTCCCTGTGCTGTACAGTAGGACCTTGTTGTTTATCCATTGTATATATAATAGTTTGCATCTGCTAATCCCAAACTCCCAATCCACCCCCCATCCTACCCTCCCTCTTGGCAACCACAACTCTGTTCTCTATGACTGTGAGTCTGTTTCTGTTTCATAAAAGTTCATTTGTGTCATATTTTAGGTTGAGGGATCCTATTTTGCTTTACTTTCCTTTATATGTTTTTCTTAATCCAAAAGTCTAAGCTAAGAAAAACAGAGCCCTTAAATGGCTTATTGGTCTGGACAATAAAAAATGCTTTAACAGAAGGAGATAGTAGCTTATGATTCTGTTACATTACGTTACCTGCACAGGCTATTACAATCTCCTCACATCATTTCCCACTGGGAATATTGAAACAGGAGTGGAGTTTTATACATTTACTTCTTCATTTATACATTTACTTCGTGAAATTAAAATGTTTGAGGATATGACATTGGGATAGATGTGAAGTGAATATTCAAATTCTAATTTTGAAAAATTCCCATTTATTTTTCCCATTTGCTCCTAAGAAATCATCTTTTTTTTTTTTTTTTTTTTTTGCGTGGCTTGCAGAATCTTAGTTCTCCCACCAGGGATTGAACCCGGGCCCAAGGCAGTGAAAGTGTGGAATCTTAACCACTGGACCACCAGGAATTCCCAGAAATCAAGTCTTTGGAATCAAAATCTTTAACATATTTCATTTAGGTAGAAATTGAGAAATATTTTAAGTCTAAGATGATAGATTGCAGTTGTGAATGTTGTAACTGAAACCGTAACATGAGGAAATTATAGCCGGTCTTAAAAGTTCACCTTTGCTACTTTCTGTTATTAGTGGATAGTCTTTCTTCTTTTTTCCCCACAGGAAAAGATGGTTTCTCTATGCTATGGAATCCTGAAACATGATCTTTCTTAAAAAGGTAGGTGTCTGTGCTTTTAAAATTAACTTATTATGACTTTTAAAAAATTTTGTTATCTTGAATAAATTACAACCCAAGCTATTTAACTGAGGAGCCAATTTTAGGCAGCTAATGCATGCCATTGTAAGTTGAATTAAAACCTCAGATTCAGCTTTCTAAATTCAATATTGAGTTTTCCAGGCTTTTTAAAGAACGACTATTTTGAGTGAATAGCTGTTATCTACAGTAGTCAATGCATGTGATGTGTAATAAGTGAATGTCTCTCACTAGGCACATTTTTTATTGAAATAGACAATTTCAACCTATGTGGATGAAATATGTTCCTATTTTTTCAGTGGGTGACATCATTCTGGGAAGCCCAGAGAGTTTGGAAATAAACAATGGTCTGTGGCCAAAGTTGTCACATCTTCCATTTTTTCTATGAGATTTCTTTCTCAGAGCATGGATTGTGATTTGCTTGATACTTTATCAGCTATAACAAGGTCGTGGCCACTCTAGGTATATGGAGCCTTTTGGTAATCTATACAGAGTCTCCAAGAGGTTACTAAATTTCATGGATGGAGCTCCTAGCCTAGCAGTTGCTTTGTTTTCCTGGTAACCTTTACTCTGTCATATGGACCAACATCTGTTGGCTCTTCTGTTCTGAAAGATATGCTTGGGGACTTTGATTCTGATGAGAGTGGTGTGTCCAGAAGTCCGTATAGATGCTGGGAAAGCTGTAGACACAAGTGCTGTGGTGGGTCTGATGTGGCCATCACCCCAAACCACAGGATTACCTCTGAGATTTTGGGATGTTCCAAGATCCCAGCAGTCAAACTTGACCTTGGACCACTATCCTTCAATGTGTCCCTCCAGTCTCCTCTCAGATTTTAGGAGATTAGCTCTTAGATCTTTGGGCAGAGAAGTTATGGTGTGGAAACATTTTTCCCCATTTTATAATCACAGATTTGTGAAGCTGATGGGGTCTGTCTTCATTCTTCTGTCAGCTTCATAAAAGTGGCTTTTCACCTCCAGCTTTCAAGGACCTTGTCCAGCTCATGGCCATCTCCAGCCAGGGGATGGCTCAGTTCTCCTCTCTGCCAGAGCTCCCAAATTTAGTTACCCATATATCACTTACAAAACATCACCTACCTCTAGATAGCAAAAAGGGAGAATTATGACATGGACTAGATCTTTGGAAATGTGGGGTGGAGAACAAACATGCTTTCTTATCTCTGAATTGGAAATAGAGGAGGTGAAACTGAGATCAAATATTTGTCCTATTTAAGATAAATTGAAACACCAGTGTACACTTAGCATTTGGACATAAATACTACAGGAGTGTATTTGTAAATAGAGATATTAAATGGAGAAATTGTAGCTAATTTGCTGCACAAATGGACTTCAGAAATCTGCTCTATGCAGATTACTTACAGTGAAGTGACTGCAGAGTTACTAAGTAAATGTTTGCTTTATTTTATTTTTTCCGGAAATTATTTCTTCAGGTTTTTGTCTTCAAAGATGACACAGAGAAACATGAGTTAATCACAGGCAGAGGGCTGATGAACATTATATAAAAGTTGAGTTATAAAAGTACACTTTTAGGAAATCCAAATTGTTAGACCTTGATCTTCTTTGCAGCTAGAATGATAATTGAGCTTCACTGCAGCATAAATAATTTATATTGTACATCTGCTACCAGATATACATTGAAAAAATTTGACTTCCAAGCATTAGAAAAGTTGCATTTTCTCATTTCTCTAATACCAATCCAAACTCCCTCTTGTGAACAAAGACCTACATCTGTACAACATATATCACATATCTGGTGGATACTTGGGAACATGGTCTTTAAAAGAGGGCTCCTAACCTGTGTGCACAGAGCCCAGGAGACAGTGGGAGATTGTAAGAGGTCCTAGAATCCATGATAATATCAAGGATTGCTCGTATATTAAATAAATAATGTATCCTGTGTTTATGTGTATGACTATTTGAAAACCCTATATAGTTGCTGCTGTTATGAGGAAATATACATGAATATAAGTGCTATTGAATTAAGAGGAGCTCTTTACTATAATATATTTTCTTAACAGGAGGTAAAGCACAACTACTACAAACAGTTAATAACTCATTTTGACTTTAAAAATGGGTCCTCACCACCTCACACAGGTTAGAATGGTCATCATTAAAAAGTCTACAAATAATAAATGCTGGAGAAGGTGTGGAAAAAAGTGAACCCTCTTGCACTGTTGATGGGAATGTAAGTTGATACAGCCACTATGGAAAACAGTATGGAGGTTCCCCAAAAAACTAAAAATAGAGTTGCCATATGATCCAGCAACCCCACTCCTGGGCATATACCCAGACAAAACTATAATTTGAAAAGATACGTGCACCCCTGTGTTCATAGCAGCACTATTTACAATAGCTAAGACAACCTACATGTCCATCGATAGATGAATGGGTAAAGAAGATGTGGTACATATATACAATAGAATATTACTCAGCCATAAAAAAGAATGAAATAATGCCATTTGCAGCAATGTGGATGGACCTAGAGATTATCATACCAAGCAAAGTAAGTCAGAAAGAGAAAGACAAATACTATATCATTTATATGTACAATCTAAAATACAATACAAATGAACATATCTACAAAAGAGGAACAGACTGACAGACATAGAGAACAGACTTGTGGTTGCCAAGGGGGAAGAGGGGAGGGGGAAGGAAGTATTGGGAGTTTGGGATTAGCAGATGCAAACTATTACATATAGGATGGATAAACAACAAGGTCCTACTGTATAGCACAGGGAACTATATTCAATATCCTGTGATAAACCATAATGGAAAAGAATATGAAAAAGAATATATATATGTGTAACTGAATCACTTTGCTGTACAGCAGAAATTAACACAACATTGTAAATCAACTCTACTTCAATGAAATAAAAATATGGGTTCTCATAATCAGAGAAGTTTAGAATTGTTGCTCTAGAACTTTGTGAGGATATTTAAATCAGGTTAGGATTGAACCCATGATCCAGCCAAAACAGAGCCAGAATGTATTTAAACAGTTTCAGGAAAGAAATACCCACATATATTTTTCTACGATATTAGATTGGGTTGCTGAGGGCAATGAAGCAACTTCCTTCTAAAAGACTTCAGTCTCCTTTCTTATACACTGGGTTGGTTCAATACCACCAGGAAGGGTAGACCTGCACTGTCCACTGTGATAGCCATTAGTCACATGTGGTTATTGAAATCTAAATTTAAATTAAGAAAATTAACAATTGAGTTTATCATTCACACTAGCAACAATTTCAGTGCTCAATGGCCACATGTGGCTAGAGGCTGCATACCAGACAACACATAGAACATTTTCATCATCACAGAAAGTTCTTTTAGACAGTGCTGGGAATGACTGTCATCACTAGGACTATTCCCTAACACTTTTAGTAGCTTTATCCTGAGGTCTTGGCATTGAATGGAGAAGACAAAGCCTGTTTGCCTGGTAGAGTCTTCGGGGATTTTATGGACATGAAACCCTAGGGCATGAGTAGAAAATCGTTTCCCCCATAATCTTCTTCCAGGTTTTCTCCCTCTGATAACAGCCCACATCTCATGACAGGTGGCAGGAGTCTGTGTCTATTAAAGTTGTTAACATTTTATCATGTCTGTAGTAGACATTTGTCACAATTTGGGCTGTCTAGCATCTGGATCCCTTTCCTGAATTTGGGGGAATCCATCATTTTTGAAGGTGGGTGGGTGAGACAGCCCTGTTCCTCTTAGATTTCCAAGTAGAAATGCCTACTTTTGTTTTCCCTGAGTTCTGCCAGCTAGAAGGAGCACAGGACTTCAGGCCTGCCAAAGCTGGGACTGTGCCTCTGGAGTGAGGACTCAGAGATGCAGAAGATGGTTTAGAATTCTGCCCATCACTGGTGCACAAAGCAGCATCAGTGGCCATGGACAGGAGCCAGCTGTGTTACCAGGGCCGGCAGCTTTGATAGCAGGTCTGTGTCTATACCCGTTGAGTCAGCTGTTGAGAACAAAAGAGAAATACTAAGGAAATCAGCCTTTCTAAGTATGTAAGGAGCCCAGACTAGCTTTGCGTATTCTTACTGACATCCTCCTCTACGTGGAGTAATAATAACAGGATAATTAAAGAACATCAAGAGAACCAGACATCAGTGTTCCCTTAAATTAGTCATAACACAAGTAAGATATCCCAATATTCTGTAATGGAAAGAAAGCCTCTCATTATCCTTTAATGAAAGAATACATATCTCAGAATTATAAACATCCCACTTTGGTTAATAATGGAATGACTCTGTTTTTTTTTTAGAGATTGGTGTTTATAATTCTGTTTCTTACACTCAGAGTCTAATCAAAACTGTTGCCTGTGAACAATTACACCATATCTGATTCCTACCAGCTAGATGGATTAGGCAGTTTTATTTGTTTTCTAGAACAAGTAGACTGTGGCATATTGTTTTTTTTTTGAATTTTTGAATTTTACTTTATTTTTTTATACAGCATGTTCTTATTAGTTATCCATTTTATACATATTAGTGTATATATGTCAATCCCAATCCCCCAATTCATCACACCACCACCCCCCCTGCCACTTTCCCCCCTTGGTGTCCATACGTTTGTTCTCTACATCTGTGTCTCTATTTCTGTTATTTCTGTTATTTCTCTATAACTGGTTCCACTGTACCATTTTTCTAGGTTCCACATATATGTGTTAATATACAATATTTGTTTTTCTCTTTCTGACTTACTTCACTCTGTATGACAGTCTCTAGATCCATCCACGTCTCTACAAATGACCCAATTTCATTCCTTTTTATGGTTGAGTAATATTCCATTGTGTATATGTACCACATCTTCTTTATCCATTCGTCTGTCGATGGGCATTTAGGTTGCTTCCATGACCTGGCTATTGAAAATAGTACTGCAATGGACATTGGGGTACATGTGTCTTTTTGAATTATGGTTTTCTCTGGGTATATGCCCAGTAGTGGGATTGCTGGGTCATATGGTAATTCTATTTTTAGTTTTTTAAGGAACCTCCATACTGTTTTCCATAGTGGCTGTATCAATTTACATTCCCACCAACAGTGCAAGAGAGTTCCCTTTTCTCCACACCCTCTCCAGCATCTATTGTTTGTAGATTTTCTGATGATGCCCATTCTAAGTGGTGTGAGGTGATACCTCATTGTAGCTTTGATTTGCATTTCTCAAATAATAGTGATGTTGAGCATCTTTTCATGTGTTTTTAACCATCTGTATGTCTTCTTTGAAGAAATGTCTATTTAGGTCTTCTGCACATTTTTTGATTGGGTTGTTTGTTTTTTTTAAATTGAGCTGCATGAGCTGTTTATATATTTTGGAGATTAATCCTTTGTCCATTGATTCGTTTGCAAATATTTTCTCCCATTCTGAGGGTTGTCTTTTTGTCTTGTTTGTAGTTTCCTTTGCTTTACAAAAGGTTTTAAGTTCATTAGGTCCCATTTATTTATTTTCGTTTTTATTTCCATTACTCTAGGAGGTGAATCAAAAAAGATCTTGCTATGATTTATGTCAAAGAGTGTTCTTCCTATGTTTTCCTCTAAGAGTTTTATAGTGTCTGATCTTACATTTAGGTCTCTAATCCATTTTGAGTTTATGTTTCTGTATGGTGTTAAGGAGTGTTCTAATTTCATTCTTGTACATGTAGCTGGCCAGTTTTCCCAGCACCACTTATTGAAGAGGCTGTCTTGTCTCCATTGTATATCCCTGCCTCCTTTGTCATAGATTAGTTGACCATAGGTGTGTGGGTTTATCTCCGGGCTTCCCATCCTGTTCCATTGATCTATATTTCTATTTTTGTGCCAGTACCATATTGTCTTGATTACTGTAGTTTTGTAGTATAGTCTGAAGTCAGGGAGGCTGATTCCTCCAGCTCCGTTTTTTTCCCTCAAGACTGCTTTGGCTATTCGGGGTCTTTTGTGTCTCCATACAAATTTTAAGATTTTTTTTTCTAGTTCTGTAAAAAATGCCATTGGTAATTTGATAGTGATTGCATTGAATCTGTAGGTTGCTTTGGGTAGTATAGTCATTTTCACAATATTAATTCTTCCAATCCAAGAACATGGTGTGTCTCTCCATCTGTTTGTATCATCTTTAATTTCTTTCATCAGTGTCTTATACTTTTCTGCATACAGGTCTTTTGTCTCCCTAAGTAGGTTTTTTCCTAGGTATTTTATTATTTTTGTTGCAGTGGTAAATAGGTGTGTTTCCTTAATTTCTCTTTCAGATTTTTCATCATTAGTGTATAGGAATGCAAGAGATTTCTGTGCAATAATTTTTTATCCTGCAACTTTACCAAATTCATTGATTAGCTCTAGTAGTTTTCTGGTGGCATCTTTAGGATTCTATACGTATGGTATCATGTCATCTGCAAACAATGACAGTTTTACTTCTTCTTTTCCAATTTGGATCCCTTTTATTTCTTTTTCTTCTCTGATTGCTGTGGCTAGGAATTCCAAAACTATGTTGAATAATAGTGGCGAGAGTGGACATTCTTGTCTTGTTCCTGATCTTAGAGGAAATGCTTTCAGTGTTTCACCATTGAGAATGAGGTTTTCTGTGGGTTTGTCATATATGGCCTTTATTATGTTGAGGTAGCTTCCCTCTATGTCCACGTTCTGGAGAGTTTTTATCATAAATGGGTGTTGAATTTTGTCAAAAGCTTTTTCTGCATCTATTGAGATGATCATATGGTTTTTATTCTTCAATTTGTTAATATGGTGCATCACACTGATTGATTTGTGTATATTGAGGAATCCTTGCATTCCTGGGATAAATCTCACTTGATCATGGTGTATGATCTTTTTAATGTGTTGTTGGATTCTGTTTGCTAGTATTTTGTTGAGGATTTTTGCATCTATATTCATCAGTGATATTGGTCTGTAATTTTCTTTTTTTTTGTAGTATCTCTGCCTGGTTTTGGTATCAAGGTGATGGTGGCCTCATAGAATGAGTTTGGGTGTGTTACTTCCCCTGCAAATTTTGGAAGAGTATGAGAAGGATGGGTGTTAGCTCTTCTCTAAATGTTTGATAGGATTCACCTGTGAAGCCATCTGGTCCTGGACTTTAGTTTGTTGGAAGATTTTTAATCACAGTTTCAATTTCATTACTTGTGATTGGTCTGTTCATATTTTCTATTTCTTCCTTCTTCAGTCTTAGAAGGTTATGCCTTTCTAAGAATTTGTCCATTTCTTCCAGGTTGTCCATTTTTTTGGCATAGAGTTGCTTGTAGTAGTCTCTTAGGATGCTTTGTATTTCTGCAGTGTCTGTTGTAACTTCTCCTTTTTCATTTCTAATTTTATTGATTTGAGTCCTCTCCCCCTTTTCTTGATGAGTCTGGCTAATGGTTTATCAATTTTGTTTATCTTCTCAAAGAACCACCTTTTAGTTGTGTTGATCTTTGCTATTGTTTTATTTGTTTCCATTTCATTTATTTCTGCGCTGATCTTTATAATTTCTTTCCTTGTACTAATTTTGGGTTTTGTTTGTTCTTCTTTCTCTAGTTCCTTTAGGTGTAAGGTTAGATTGTTTATTTGAGATTTTTCTTGTTTCTTGAGGTAGGCTTGTATTGCTCTAAACTTCCCTCTTAGAACCGCTTTTGCTGCATCCCATAGGCTTTGGATTGTCGTGTTTTCATTGTCATTTGTCTCTAGGTATTTTTTGATTTCCTCTTTGATTTCTGCAGTTGTCGCTTGGTTATTTAGTAACGTATTGTTTAGCTTACATGTGTTTGTGTTTTTTACGTTTTTTTCCCTGTAATTGATTTCTAATCTCATAGTGTTGTGGTCAGAAAAGATGCTTGATATGATTTCAATTTTCTTAAATTTACTGAGGCTTGATTTGTGACCCAAGATGTGATCTATCCTGGAGAATGTTCCGTGTGCACTTAATCTGCTGTTTTCGGATGGAATGTCCTATAAATATCAATTAAATCTATCTGATCTATTGTGTCATTCAAAGCTTGTGTTTCCTTATTAATTTTCTGTTTGAATGATCTGTCCATTGGTGTAAGTGAGGTGTTAAAGTCCCCCACTATTATTGTGTTACTGTCAATTTCCTCTTGTATAGCTGTTAGCAGTTGCCTTATGTATTGAGGTGCTCCTATGTTGGGTGCATATATATTTATAATTGTTATGTCCTCTTCTTGGATTGATCCCTTGATCATTATGTAGTGTCCTTCCTTGTCTCTTGTAACATTCTTTATTTTAAAGTCTATTTTATCTGATATGAGTATTGCTACTCCAGCTTTCTTTTGATTTCCATTTTCATGGAATATCTTTATCCATCACCTTACTTTCAGTCTGTATGTGTCCCTAGGTCTGAAGTGGGTCTCTTTTAGACAGCATATATACGGCTCTTGTTTTCGTATCCATTCAGCGAGCCTGTGACTTTTGGTTGGAGCATTTAATCCATTCACGTTTAAGGTAATTATCGATATGTATGTTCCTATTACCATTTTCTTAATCTTTATGTGTTTGTTTTTGTAGGTCCTTTTCTTCTCTTGTGTTTCCCACTTAGAGAAGTTCCTTTAGCATTTGTTGTAAAGCTGGTTTGGTGATGCTGAATTCTCTTAGCTTTTGCTTGTCTGTAAAGCTTTTGATTTCTCCATTGAATCTGAATGAGATCCTTGCCCCGTAGAGTCATCTTCGTTGTAGGTTCTTCCCTTTCATCACTTTAAATATATCATGCCACTCCCTTCTGGCTTGTAGAGTTTCTGCTGAGAAATCAGCTGTTAACCTTATGGGAGTTCCCTTGTATGTTATGTGTCATTTTTCCCTTGTTGCTCTCAATAATTTTTCTTTGTCTTTAATTTTTGCCAATTTGATTACTATGTGTCTCGGCATGTTTCTCCTTGGGTTTATCCTGTATGGGACTCTCTGCGCTTCCTGGACTTGGGTGGCTGTTTCCTTTCCCACGTTAGGGAAGTTTTCAACTATAATCCCTTCAAATATTTTCTCGGGTCCTTTCTCTGTCTCTTCTCCTTTTGGGACCCCTATAATGTGAATGTTGGTGCATTTAATTTTGTCCTAGAGGTCTCTTAGGCTGTCTTCATTTGTTTTCATTCTTTTTTCTTTATTCTGTTCCACACAGTGAATTCCACCATTCTGTCTTCCAGTTCACTTATCCATTCTTCTGCCTCAGGTATTCTGCTATTGATTCCTTCCAGTGCATTTTTTATTTCAGTTATTGTATTGCGCATCTCTGTTTGTTTGTTCTTTCGTTCTTCTAGGTGTTTGTTCTTTAATTCTTCTAGGTCTTTGTTAAACATTTCTTGCATCTTCTTGATCTTTGCCTACATTCTTTTTCTGAGGTCCTGGATCATCTTCACTATCATTATTCTGAATTCTTCTTCTTGAAGGTTTCCTATCTCCGCTTCATTTAGTTGTTTTTCTGGGGTTTTATTTTGTTCCTTCATCTGGTACATAGCCCTCTGCCTTTTCATCTTGTCTATCTTTCTGTGAATGTGGTTTTTGTTCCACAGGCTGCAGGATTGTAGTTCTTCTTGCTTCTGCTGTCTGTCCTCTGGTGGATGAAGCTATCTAAGAGGCTTGTGCAAGTTTCCTAATGGGAGGGACTGGTGGTGGATAGAGCTGGGTCTTGCTGTGGTGGGCAGAGCTCAGTAAAACTTTAATCCGCTTGTCTGCTGATGGGTGGGGCTGGGTTCCCTCCCTGTTGCTTGTTTGGCCTGAGGCAACCCAACGCTGGAGCCTACCTGGCTGTTTGGTGGGGCTAATGGCAGACTCTGGGAGGGCTTATGCCAAGGAGTACTTCCCAGAACTTCTGTTGCTTGTGTCCTTGTCCTCATGGTGAGCCACAGCCATCCCCCGCCTCTGCAGGAGACCCTCCAACACTATCAGGTAAGTCCGGTTCAGTCTTCTGTGGGGTCACTGCTCCTTCCCCTGGGTCCCGATGCACACACTACTTTGTGTGTGCCCTCCAAGAGTGAAGTCTCTGTTTCCCCCAGTCCTATCAAAGTCCTGCAATCAAATCCCGCTAGGCTTCAAAGTCTGATTGTCTAGGAATTCCTCCTCCCGTTGCCGCACCCCCCCACGTTGGGAAGCCTGACGTGGGGCTCAGAACCTTCACTCCAGTGGGTGGACTTCTGTGGTATACTTGTTCTCAAGTTTGTGAGTCACCCACCCAGCAGTTATGGGATTTGATTTTATTGTGATTGTGCCCCTCCTACTGTCTCATTGTGGTTTCTCCTTTGTCTTTGGATGTGGGTTATCTTTTTTGGTGAGTTCCAGTGTCTTCCTGTCGATGACTGTTCAGCAGTTAGTTGTGATTCCAGTGCTCTCGCAAGAGGGTGTGAGCGCACGTCCTTCTACTCTGCCATCTTGAACCAATCTTCTGGCATATTGTTTTACATTATGTTTAAACACATTGTCTGTTCTTCCTGTGTGCTGCTTCCCTACTTTGGCACACATAGCAGCTGTGTAACCATTGTGTCATCATGTGTGTCAAATCTGGGACAAGGATTCTGTGCTCTGTCTCCCTTCTTCTTCTGGTTGGATGTAGATGGCTGTGAAGCCAATAGTGGATGGTGGGGAGACAGGATTGAAGACACCTGGGTCTCCATCATTGTGTGAAAGAGGGCTCTTCACTAGCCAGAACACCCACATATTCCTGAAGAGAAAATCTTTGATCAATATTTGCAGTCTTTCCCAGTAATAACTATGAAATGAAAAAAAGATATGAACACGAGAGAGAGAGAGAAATAAATTTCTGTTGTGTTGAGGCCTTATATATTGTTGGACCTATTTGTTCCAGAAGCTGACATTACTCTTGTACACCCTCATTCAACCATATAAACTCATCATTTCTTCTTAACAGGTGGTAGCTGACATTTTCCTTTTTTTAGTTGCTGATTATCTGGAACCTTTTTCCTCACTGAAGAGTAGTATGAGTTATACAGAATTATGATGAAACTATTGGAAAAGCTGGCACACATATTACCCTATATTACCTCATATTGTTTACAGATAGGCCTAAGATAAAGGAGAGCTTAATGACTCATGGAAAAACAATTTGCTAGTTTTGTAAAATGTAGATTTAGCATTTTGAGTGACTTTTTTTTTTTTTTTAAAGGCTAACTTGCAGCTGTAGTAAGGGTGTGGTTAGTGAATACACGCTTTTTTTAAAATAATTAATTAATTTATTTATTTATTTATTTTTGGCTGTGTCGGGTCTTCGTTTCTGTGCGAGGGCTTTCTCTAGTTGTGGCAAGCGGGAGCCACTCTTCATCGTGGTGTGCGGGCCTCTCACTATTGTGGCCTCTCTTGTTGCGGAGCACAGGCTCCAGATGCGCAGGCTCAGTAGTTGTGGCTCACGGGCCCAGTTGCTCCACGGCATGTGGGATCTTCCTGGACCAGGGCTCGAACCCGTGTCCCCTGCATTAGCAGGCAGACTCTCAACCACTGCACTACCATGGAAGCCCTGAGTGACTTTTTAATCTTCTTGGATCATCATGAAGATTGTGGTGCCTTAGTATCCAAGTTCAGTGGCTAATTTTCACTTCATATATAGAAATGTATAGAAAATCTTTGATAGGCTTATTAGAAAACGTTTTCCAGGCTTAATGGGTTCATGTAGGCTGTATAGGCAGACAACGAAGGTGGAAAGGATGCTATGAAATCATCTTATATTAAAACAGAGGGAAAAAATTATTTGATGCTCATTCAGAAGTCTCAAATGTGGTGGTTCAAGAGATTATCCATTTTGCATTTGCCATGATGTATAAATGACTGCTTGGCAGAGAGGAGGTATTAGGGATTTGATGTTTCTGCTTTGTAGTTTACTGTATATGAACTAATAACATTTTCCTCTTCTAAAATGTGGTAAAAGCAACTGTGTACCTGTGAGGTTATTAACAGAGATTTTATGTATGCTCATATATTTGAAATGTTTTGAGTCCTTTGGGGGAAAAGTACTTAATAAACACAAATAACTACTTCTATTAACAGTTCATTTCTGTTTACTTAATACACTTCCATTTTTCCCCCATAATAATGCCAGAGCATCTTATAAGCTCTGTGTAGCAGCTTGAACAAAAATAAGACTATTTAGTGTCAACACTCTGTAACCCTTGACATACTCTCTAACATTTAAAGGCTCAATTCAGCAGGATTATTATGAACAAAGTAAAAAGTTTGCACAAAGGAGCCACATGGCTGTCACTTCTGTCTAAATTATGAAGGTGATGATATTTAAGTCTAGGACTTGTTCTTATAGGAGCCCCCAAAGCTCTTCTTAAAGTCTGCTTTTCCATTGTACTTTTTAACACATTGGTGTGTACTCTGGGCCATAGTATAGCATGTATCTTGAACTTTTTGGTCTCAGGCGCCTTATACTCTTAAAAATTTTTCAGGGTTCTGAACAGCTTTAGTTCATGTGGCTTATATCATAAATATTTGCTATATTAGAAAGGAAATGTCCCCATTTTGGGACACTTAAAAATTTATCTTTATTAATTAATTTTAATTAATAATAACAAACTCATTTTATGCTAACATAAAAACAATTTTTAAATAAAAAAATTGCTATATTTTTCAAAACAAGCTTGGTGAGAAGAATGGCACTGTTTTTTAAAAAAAAACTTTAATTTTTGCAAATCTCTAATTTCTGGCTTAATAGAAGATAGCTGGATTATCTTGTTTGCTTCTGCAGTCAGTCTGTTGAGATATAAAACATGCTGAGGCCCCTGGAAAACTCCAGCTTGTGAGAGAATGAGAGTGAAAAAGGCAAATCCTGTCCTTGTATCATTATGAAAATACTTTTGACCTCCCAGATCCCTTTGGGTACCACACTTCGAGAACTGCTGTGTATACTAACCCATAAAGGTTGTTTTTAGAGTATCTCCATTTTGCCACATTTACTACTTTGTACCAGAAAATCCCCTTCCCATCCAGTGAGTGGGTGGTTATAGTAAGAAATCAAAGATTAGAAAAAAAAAATTGCATACTTTATTAAAAAATTCTCGTTTGGTTCCATCTACAGAAAGCTTTGCCTCTTAATTCAACCAAATGGAAGCATTTAAAATATCAGTGTATATATATCTATACATATTTCTCTAAGTGAGAGGCATATCTCTAAGTGTTGGTAATTAGGATTATGATCTTATACATTTCTGATAAGTTGGTGGCAGTGGGCAATTCCCAAAGATTAGTAAGTATATTTGTCAGACACAGTGATTTCTATATGATAAACCAGTGGCATACAACAATACTCAATTATTTATCTATTACAATTACTTATTTATATTTTGTTACTTATGTGTGACAATAAGTGTTTCTTGCTTGTGCATCTGTAGCTTGGCTGGGATTTGACTTACCTGGGCTGGGCTCCAGACCATGGGTTGGGTTCAGGATTGCTCTGCATGTATCTCTCCAAGACTTGCATGGGACATGTTCCTCTGTGATGGCAGAAGTGTAAAGATCAAGCAGAAACTTGCAGTGTCTCTTAAGGCCTCTACTTGGACCTGACCCACTGTCATTTCAGCTCACATACCATTGATAAATAAAGCAAGTTACATGGCTAAGCTTGATATCAATGTGGCAGGAAAGTATACTCTTCCATTGGGGAGTGTTGGGGTGGGTGGGGAGAGGGAGTGGCTTTTGGCTTTAAAATACTCTAATCTACCACAATGTGCAATTGCAAAATATTAGTAAAGAATAGTGTCTACTTACTTAATTCTTGTTCAGTGAATAATTAAGGGGCTAGATTTTAATTGTAATTTTAGGCTGCAGTCCTTCTATTGTTTGTATCTTCAGAATATTGCTGGTGTCTAGCTCTATCCCCCCATTCTCACACTGCTTTTCAAGTTGTTTCTTAATCTTATTGATCTGAACTATTGTGAGAGCCTCTAAATTGGTCTCTGTCCTGTTACTATTGCTATGCAACAAACCACCCCAAAATTAAGTGCTTAAAACAACAGCAATCTTGAATCCGCAGTTAGGGCAGGGTCCAGCAGAGAGGGTTTGTCTCTGTTCCTTGTGGCATCAGCTGGAGTATTTTGACTGGGTGCTAGAGGATCCACTTCTGAGATAATTCACTCACATGCCTGCTAAGTTGGTGCTAAAGACCAGGAACTTGAGTTTATCTCCATGTGAGTTCTCCACAGACTGCTTGGGCTTCCTCATAGCATGGTGGCTGAGTTGGAAGAGTTAGTGTCCCAAGAGATAGGATGTGAAAGTTGCCAGTTTCTTAAGGTGTGGGCCTGGGAACTAGCCCAGTGTCACTTTTACTGGATTATGTCAGTCAAGCAGTCACAAAGTCCAGATTTAGGGGGAGGGGACATAGACCCCACCTCTCAATGGAAGGGGTGTCAAAGGATTTTGGACCTGTATTTTAAAACCAGCATACTCTGTGTCAGTGCTTCTCTCCCCAAAATTGCCCATGTTTGCATCCTGCCCCAGATTCATCTTCCTAAAAGCATAGCTGTATTCATCCAGTAGCTCCCCATTTTCTACCGAACAAGAAGCAAGTTACTCTAATCTCTTTTTAGCATACCCTGTGCTCTGGCCAAACTTGGGGATATTTCTTCTTTTGCCTTTGATCATATGTATTTTCTTCTCTTTCTAGAATATTATCCCTCTGATCTTTTCGCATCTTGACATTCTGTGCTTAAAATAAATGTTATCCTCTCATGAAGATTTCCTTAAACTCTCCATCCTACTGTAATGTATCCTTCTGTAGTCTCCCATAGTACGTTTTAACTGTATCCCATTTAAAGACCTCCCAGTTTCTTAGACAATAATATATGCATATATATGTGTTTTATAATCTCTAGTAGATTTTATGTCCCTTGGAGGGGTCCATATTTTTTATACAATATTAATATTCAATTGCAGTGATACCTTGAGATACATGTAATAAGTGCCTGAATTTTTTTTTTTTAACAAATGAATTGAAAGTGTGACTAGAATTAACAGAATATGTTTAGACTCACTTGAAAACCTATTAGAAGCACTGTGGTTATTGACTAAGGTTGCTGGTTGTGTATAAAGTAAATAAGTAAAAATAGATTGATGACTTAACCACCAACATGAATATTAGTAAATATTGTTAAAAAGAGATTCCATTTACAATAACAATCCAGCTGTACAATGTTGGAAGTAACTTACTTAGAAATGTGTAGTAACTAAGTGAGGAAAGCTGTAAAACTCAATTGTAGGACATAAAATAAGTTTAAAATAAGTGGAGAGAGATACTTTGTTCTTGTAAAGTAAGATTCACTACAATAATGCATACATTTCACTTTTGTTCAATTAAACTACACAATACCATCCTTATCAAAACTGGGGAACTTGCTAAAAAAATTCTGAAGTTCTTCTGGAAGAATGAACCTATAAAATACTTCCAAAATTATAAGAAATATTTATCAAGGGTACTTGCCGTCTCAAATATTAAAGAATACTATGTCAGTGATGATTGAACAGTGGTATTGGTAAAAGAATACTTCAATGAATAAAATACAGAGAATCTATTTTTGGATTAGTATATATGGCAATTCAGTATGTCATAAGGTTGGTATTTCTGATTGGAAGGAAAAAGATGAATTATTCAATAAAAGGTGTTGTGTTGGGACACCTGCCTAGTCATCTGGAAAAATAAAGCAGAATCCCTACCAAACAATTCATGCAAAAATAATTCTAGGGGACAAAAATAATACATGGAACAAGGTAAGCTATAAATGTATGAGCAAAATATATGGATGATTACTTTTACAATCTTGTGGTAGGAAAGGCATCTCTAAGTAGAAACCATGAAGGAAAGGATAAAGAAAATGAAACTACATACCACATTTTAAGTCTTTATTATTTTATTTTAGTGTAGTGGAAAACCATCTAAACTTGTTGCAGAGACAATGTTCTGGGGAAATATTTGCATAGTATATGATCAACAAAGGGCTGATATCTCTAATGTACAAACAGTTATTATGATTTTATCAATAAGATAGAACATCTTTATAGAATTGTGAGGGAAAATATAAACAGGTAATTCATAAGATAATGAATATGGGGCCAGCAAACACATGAAAAAGTATGCAATCAAAGTGCCAATTAAACCAACATGGGTATATGTTAATAATTGAAATGATAAAAATAAAAAAAATATATCTGGTGAAGGACCATTTTTTCCCAGTCTGTGACTGAAACACTTATGAAATACAATAAAAATAAATAGTCAGGAAAATAAAATGAAAAATATTCAAAATAAAATCTCAAATGCATTTCTATGTATTTATACATTGCTTTCTATATATTTACATATGTATTCTATGTGTATAGAATATATATCTATATGTATCTTATGTATTTCTATAAACTGTTCATCAGCTATAAAATTACTGTGTAAAATTCTCCTACATCTTTTAACTGCTGAATTCAGAATAGACTATAAGGGGACAAGTCCAGAAGGGAAAAAATCAGATACCAGGTTATTGTGATAACCAGGGAAGACCTGGATGATATTAACTTGGATGAGGGTGGGAAGGGTAGAGGTGGTTTGAAGGGGTCAGAGTCTTGATCTGCTTTGAATCACTAGGGTCTGCTCATGGATTCCATGTAGGTATGAGAAAGGGAGAGGTAGGTGGTAACGGTGATTCTGAGGTTTTGGACCTGGGCTCCTGGAAGGATGGAGTTGCTGTTTACTAGAACGAAGAAGACTGCATTACATGAGGTTTGAATGGGGAAGATCAGAAGGTGGCTTTGGATATGTTAAATTTGAGATTCCCATTAGACATCCAAGAGAAGATGACTAGCAGATGGTTGGATAGAAGGGTCTGGAATTCAGAGAGCAGTCTGGGCTGAAGGTGTGTAAGTGTGCGAGTGT
Source organism: Eschrichtius robustus (assembly GCF_028021215.1). Taxonomy (NCBI): domain Eukaryota; kingdom Metazoa; phylum Chordata; class Mammalia; order Artiodactyla; family Eschrichtiidae; genus Eschrichtius; species Eschrichtius robustus. The sequence continues at coordinate 38,062,745 of NC_090839.1, forward strand.
GAGTCTGGGTGAGGTCAATAAAGAGGTAAATGCGTATGGAAAACTAAGAGGTCTGAGCACTAAGCCCAAGGGCGCTCACCCTTAAAGGGCAGGGAGATCAGGAAGAATTAATATTGAGATCAGGGATAAGAGAGAGCTAATGAAGTAGGAGGAACACCAAGGGCATGGGATGTCTTGGAGGCCAACCAACAAGTGTCATAGGAGGGAGGAATAATCAGAGGGCTGCAAGGAAGCGACCGTGACTTGATGAAACAGGATGCTGAGATGAAAGTCCAACCAACAGGAAGCATCAGCTTGAATTTCCTTATTGATGTGTGAGTTGTGAAGCATGGAGATGATGATGATGATACTAATTACTGTTATTTTGAGAATTCAAAAGGAACAGTGTCGTCTTATTTCTTTGTCAGGAATGTCAAATATATACCCTACCATTAAAATTGGATATCGCAGCCAAAAAAGGAAGAGAAAGAAACTAAAATTACTGAAAGACAGGTTTTCCATGTCCTGTCAGATTGTTTAAACTAATTATAAAGCTGGTTAATGCAGATGCAGCTGCCCAAACTTGGATTACACATTGGCAGGGAACATCCCTGGGGGGAAAGCCTGCTGAGAAAGTTAATTGGGGGAGAAAGAGAGAGAGCGAGAGAGAGAGAGAGAAAGGGAAAGAAAGAAAGGAGAAGTTAGAAATGGAAAACCTAGGAAGATCAGAAGGAGTGGTTGAAGCTGCTGGTTGTGGGAGATGTATGATGTATAGGGAATAGAAACCAGTTGCCTGGTAAACTTTGTTGAGTCTCCAGAAATATGACACCAGAAAAATGTTAGCTGCCTTTAACAATAGCTTTAGCTTGAATAGATTTGAAAGGTGTACATTTGTCATAGATGAATAGTTTTCCTGGTACTTAAAACAATATGCCGTGATCCCCTTCAGGGAAAGAGGTGTGAATTCATGTCTCTGAGGCTGAATACAATAAAAGTTCATAAAATGATGCTACTAAAAAAGTGACAGTAGTTGTGCCAGATTTTCTTCTCTAGGCATTGATTTGATTAAAAAATGACCACATTTTTGGTTACTTTCTCTAGAAAATATTGATAAAATATTAAAATAAATCTTTAAAAAGTAATTTTAATTGTAAATCAATTATATTTCAATAAAATATATGTTACAACTTGGAAGGGGAAATCTGACCATTTTCACTGGTAGGGAATTCATGTGGGGTCTGACTGTATAAGTTTGGGAAATAGAATGATTTTTTTTTTTTTTTTTTGGTAACAGACAAAAATGATTGCTTCCTGATATAATAAACATTTTGAAACCTCCCCTACCCACCCCCCCACACACTGCAGCACACACACAATACACATATTCTAGTGCTTATCAACTTGTGAAAGCTGGGTTCAGATAAAATAGCAGGAGGATTTTTTTGGCCTTAGCCAAGAGTTATTTGGAAAACAGGCAGAACAAGTTAAAGTGAAGGGAAAGATTTGTGTGCCAGCCACAGATGCACTTAGTTCTTTCTCACATAAATATTACCTCTTTGTTCTTGTCAGAGCTGAGATGCAGTTATTGTCTTAATTAACCCAGAGAGTTCTCAGTTATGGCTCCAAGACCTTAGTCTTCTGGAAATTGTCCTCTGGCTTCATGTTGCCCTATCATTATGACCTTCAATGGGCCATTCAACCAGTGCAGGCCTTGGTATTGGGAGTGATGGGTGTGGAGGGGCAGGCTCACCTCTTGCTTCCAGGTTTTATGTTCTGTGCATCCATTATTCAAGTTTATGGACAATTTTCAACAAAGAAGCTTAGCAGCTTTTCTATTTTTAATAAATGGATATTTTACTCAATAGCACTTAACTAATTTTTGCTGTGTGTTGATATATAGAACATTTTGAAACCCAGCCTAAAAAGTGAGTTCACTATCAAGGCTAATGTACACTTTTCAGCTATTTTGCTTGGAATTGTGGTATTTTAAAAAAGTTTTTCAGTAAACATTATAGTTGAAGATAGGCAAAAAAAAAAATGTATTTTTGATTGAAAAGATTATTTACACCAGTGAGCATTTATTTCAACAAAACTTGGGTCTCTAAAATATGGGATTTAAATGTCTTTCCATTGTTACTAATATAGGCATTATTGTCACACATACATAGAAATGTCTCTCAAGCTGTGATTTCTACTTACACTATTTTTTGTGGGGGGAAATAAACAGAACAGTGTTTAGATTATCGCTACACGTTTAAAATTTCTCCCAATGGCTGCGTGTAATGGTTGGCATCTGAGAGAATAAACAGGAAATTAGAGGCACAAACGTTCCCCTTCATCTCCCGCCAGGGCTGGACTCCCTGCTTCATTTATTTTCATAGAACAGCAGAAACCTGAGAGTGGTGTTTAAGCTGACCACAGTTCTTTTATAGCTGGTGTACACATGGCAATCTACAGATTGCCCGATCTTTCTCCTTTTCTCCAAGTTAGTATATTGGCATCCGAAGGACCAAATGTACTTTTCATCAGTGAATGGTTTAAAATAAAGTGCAACAGTGTAGCACTTTCATCATCCTAAGGCATTGCATTTTTTTTTTTTTTTGAACGATGATAGTAATACACGTTTGTTGTAGAAAATTTGGGAAAGTATTATAACCTGAAATCTCACAACCCACAGGTCACCACACTTGGTATTTTAGTCTTTTTCTCTAGATCTACCTGTATTTATTAAGTAATAAGTTCTTTTGTGTTTAACAAACTGTTTCCAAGGGGAGCTGGCAAGAATGTTAATAGATGTTCTGGGAAAAAAAAAAAAAAAAAAAAGCTTTCCATGGTCACATGTGTTTGGAAAATGTCAGGTTGAATCATGTTAGACTTAACTTTGTCATACATGCCCTCCCCAGGATGGACCCCCTCAGGACTCTCCTCCACCAGGGAGGAATGGCGGGAACAACCCTGGAAGTACTAACAGCCCCGAGTTGGCAATGCACCTGCTAACACTACACAGGTGTGTCCCGCAGCTGGTACTGAGCATCACCTTTTGTTTCTGTTCGTTTTGTAAAATTGAGTTCTCATGTTTTTGTAACCTGCTTTTCGCATTTAACATAGTATGAATGTTTTGCACTTAAAAATTTTTTTTCCTCCAGATTGCTTTCCCTCCTTGTGATTTTTCAAAATGTTCATGTATAAAGATTCTGTGTAGAAAGCTGGGGCCTAACCCAGGTGACAGATCATTTCAGCCCTTGGTGATTGTCTTGAAAGGTTCTGAGATATAAAGTGTTTATACTCCTTTTGGTTTTGCCTTCCACCCACCCGCTCTGAACAAACCTTTAATTTTGGACTACTGCTGTTGAAGCGTGTGGATTCACAGTTCCCAAAGCCAAGACTAACTTGTTTGCTTTGGGAAGTCCTAATGAAAATAGGCTGCTTTTAATGCAAATGGTTCATTTTCTCCTGTTGGTGGGCAGTTCATTTAAGAATAGCGTCTTATTTATTGTATTGTAAAAATAGCCTCTTTGGGAAGAATAGATGGTTCTGGGTAATTCTCCCAGATTGGCTTTTCTTCCATATAGAAATGGCTGCTTTGATTTAGAGTAGTTTATTGCCTTCCCCAAGTCTTTTTTCCACTACAAAATAGTAATGTGTATTTAATGTTTCTTAAGAATCACCAGTACCTTTACTAGTATTACTAGTACCTTTCCTCCATGGTTGATTATCTAAAATATTTTTCTACAGTTATAGGGAGACACGTATTTGCCTCTAGTTTAGCCCAAATTATCAATACAAATGGGTTTCCATTTGTTCCCTTCACCCATTCTTTATTTCCTTTATCACAAAAATATCCTTGAATCTTAGCATTTAACAACAACTGTGACCATTTTTTTTATTGTGTAGTTGGAAGTGTTAAGAATCAGAGGAGACTGACTTCAGACTATACTACAAAGCTATAGTAATCAAGACAGTATGGTACTGGCACAAAAACAGAAATATAGATCAATGGAACAGGATAGGAAGCCCAGAGATAAACCCATGCACATATGGTCACCTTATCTTTGATAAAGAAAGCAAGTATATACAGTGGAGAAAAGACAGCCTCTTCAATAAGTGGTGCTGGGAAAACTGGCCAGCTACATGTACAAGAATGAAATTAGAACACTCCCTAACACCATACACAAAAATAAACTCAAAATGGATTAGAGACCTAAATGTAAGATCAGACACTATAAAACTCTTAGAGGAAAACATAGGCAGAACACCCTATGACATAAATCACAGCAAGATCCTTTTTGACCCACCTCCTAGAGAAATGAAAATAAATACAAAAATAAACAAATGGGACCTAATGAAATTTAAAAGCTTTTGCACAGCTAAGGAAACCATAAACAAAATGAAAAGACAACCCTCAGAATGGGAGAAAATATTTGCAAACGAAGCAACTGACAAAGGATTAATCTCCAAAATATACAAGCAGCTCATGCAGCTCAATATCAAAAAAAACAAACAACCCAATCCAAAAATGGGTGGAAGACCTAAATAGACATTTCTCCAAAGAAGATATACACATTGCCAACAAACACATGAAAGGATGCTCAACATCACTAATCATTAGAGAAATGCAAATCAAAACTACAATGAGATATCACCTCACACCGATCAGAATGGCCATCATCAAAAAATCTACAAAGACTAAATGCTGGAGAGGGCGTGGAGAAAAGGGAATTCTTTTGCACTGTTGGTAGGAATATAAATTGATAGAGCCACTATGGAGAACAGTATGGAGGTTCCTTAAAAAACTAAAAATAGAACTACCATACGACCCAGCAATCCCACTACTGGGCATATACCCTGAGAAAACCATAATTCAAAAAGAGTCATGTACCACAATGTTCATTGCAGCTCTATTTACAATAGCCAGGACATGGAAGCAACCTAAGTGTCCATCAACAGATGAATGGATAAAGAAGATGTGGCACATATTTACAATGGAATATTACTTAGCCATAAAAAGAAATGAAATTGAGTTTTTTGTAGTGAAGTGGATGGACCTTGAGACTGTCATACAGAGTGAAGTAAGTCAGGAAGAGAAAAACAAATACCGTATGCTAACACATATATATGGAATCTAAAAAAAAAAAGGGTTCTGAAGAACCTAGGACCAGCATAGGAATAAACACGCAGATGTAGAGAATGGACTTGAGGACACGGGGAGGGGGAAGGGTAAGCTGGGACGAAGTGAGAGAGTGTCCTGGACACATATACACTACCAAATGTAAAATAGATAGCTAGTGGGAAGCAGCCGCATAGCACAGGGAGATCAGCTCAGTGCTTTGTGACCACCTAGAGGGGTGGGATAGGGAGGGTGGGAGGGAGACACACGAGGGAGGAGATATGGGGATATATGTATATGTATAGCTGATTCACTTTGTTCTACAGCAGAAACTAGCACACCGTTGTAAAGCAACTATACTCCAATAAAGATGTTAAAAAAAAAAAGAATCAGAGGAGAAATTAATCTTTTAAAATGTATTTACCTTTATGAAAAAGGGTTTAGGTAAGTTTTGGAGCCCTGTTGAAACACTGTCCTACTCTTTATTGGTTGTCTCAGCCTGATTGATAACTGTCACTTCTTCCAGCATAAATGTTGTACCTTTTAAATATTATAAACTTCATTGTAAAGTCCTTTCTTTTATAAACAGCATATCTGGGCCAGGCCTGGAACACATTCACAGACTATGCAATTCCTGGGCATGTGCATTGCTTTTAAAGACTGGAGCTAAAAAGCGTCGCGTTTACTTTTGGCATGGGGATTCCTTGTAGAGTATGCAAATTTCCCCCAAGGAAAACTGAATTTGCATGCAAAAGTTCTCACTGTAATTATAACAATTTCCTCTTTTTTTAAAATCAGCTTCTCAGCATGCTAAGTATAAGGTTTTCTCCTTCCCACCAAGACACGTCTTGCTGCAGACACTGGCTGCTGAAAAGCCTCATGCCAGCTCCCTAAAGTAGCTAAAATGAGACATCATAAGGTTTGAAATGCACAGTGTGGGGGACAGAGAGTCTTGGTCCCGTGTACCTTGAACATCATATATATGTGTGCATGCAAGGTGCCGTCTGATCGTTTGTAGTTGGAAGAATAAATTAATGGAGTCATTAAAGGGGAAAAAAAGGTTTGGTCATCAAGTTTTCCTTTTCCTGAGGGCTGTGCTTACATAGTTTAAATTGTAATAAAAATTAAAATGCCTGAAATGTTTGCGAGTTGGAATTCTCTGCTGCTTTAGCTCATGGGAGCCTCCCAGAATGCTCCCTCAGATAGCGATACAAAACCCTGGCAGCCCTCCAGGAGAACATTCTTTGAGGACCTCACTGGCAATTGGGAAAGGGAACTTCACGTTCTGGCTGTGCAGAGTGCAGGCAGGGTGTGTAGTCTCCATTCTAAGGTTGCTTGTTGTCGTCCGTGTAAAGTGTATAATTTTATTATTTTCTTCAGATATGCCCTAGGTGGGACATCCTTATAAACAGCTGTATCTTGGTCAGGAAAGTCAGGGAATTGGTGTATTGGGGAAAATCACATATTACTAGAGACACTTTAATTACCTTTGTGGATAATTTGCTTTCTAATAGCCAAAATTGTTAAAATATTAAATTTTATTTGTTTTCTAATAACCCAAGTCGTGAAATTGCTAAATAATCTAACACACCAGACTGCTAAAGTACTACCAAAATAATTAAACTTTCATTTGATTCTGAACAAATTTGTGTCCCTGGGTCATTATCAATATGGTATTAATGTAGAATTCTAGTCGTTGGGGGTCCCTGTTAATAGAATGCCAGACAGATGGAGTCGGGGGGATATAGCAGCATTGCATCGTGTGGCCTGTGGCAGGTGACTAGGGGGAGGGCTGGAATCAAGCTCACAACGTGACTTTTGCTCAAGATGTGATGTATTCCTTATCTGGAGGGCTTACTCCTGTTGCAGGCTCAGATTTCTGATGATCTGGGCTTGACCGAGGACCGTGCTTCATAAGATGTTCAGATGGGTAGTGCAGTTGCTGGGGGCAGAGAAGGGAACAGGGGATAACCGGATTGTTGAGTTTTGAGCTAAGCAGTGACGGACTTGTGTAGCATTTGAAGGTGAAGTTAGAAAATGAAAGAAACAGTACAGCTGGAGGGTCAGAGGTGAGGGTGCGTATTGACCGTGTCAGGGAGGGTAATGATCACTTAGTCTGAGCTCACTGCACTACGAGGAGGCGGTAAATACTAAAACTGAAGCTGGTTGCAGACTCTCAGCCTTCCCCTTTCTCCCTCTACTATTCAGCGAGGAAATGAACGAGTGATGGCTTTCAGGCGAGCTGAGCCAGGGGAGGAAGAGTATCAAGTTCTGTTTGTGCATCACAGAGGAGCAGCTTAGAGCAGTGGCCAGTGGAGATTTTCACAGGCCTGGGTGGCACAGGCCTTCTCCTGATGTCAGCCGGAATCCTCACTGCGTGTTTCGGCTGCCTGCTTCCCCAGTTAAAGGCCGCTTTCTGGAACCATTTTGTGGCACTCGGGGAGAATGAACATAGTTTCCTGAGATGCCCAAGTAATGACGTTTCTTCCTGTCCAAGCACGCTGCTGTGAAAGGACTGGATTCCTTCTGATGGCCTTGATTGACCTCACATTCAAGGGACGGTTACCTGGAGAAGGTGAGCTGTGACACCAGCCTTTGGTTGCTGATGTTTGGCCACAAATCCACCCCGATTGACTGTGAACTTCACACAATACTGGCCTCACTGGCCTCTCCCTTACTCTCATACTTGCTGAGGCATTCCTTCTGCAAATAGTATCCTATGTGGACCTTATTTCGTTTGAAGAAAGGTGAAGGACTTTATGTATTTTTCTGCTCTAGTTCCTTTTTTATTTTGAGTAGTGAACCTTATTCTAAACGTTAGTTCCTATGCAGAGGCAATGAGTCTATGGACTACTTTAAAATCTCCATAAATCTTATTTTATGCATTTTTTAAATCTTCAGGTAATAAATCAAAACCACAACAGTGCCTGATGGTTCTCAAAGAAATCGAAGTGTGAACATTCTTGTAAAAAATTAGGTAAATTGGTATTTCCAGGCATAATACCTATACAATTCCCCCCAAATTACAACTTATTTAATAATAAAAACACCTTCATACCCTAGTGCTATATGAATAATAGAAGAATTTCAAAACTTACAGTATAATTAATATGTAACTGTAGTGTAATTAACATGAATTTATTCAGTTATTTGAATTATTGGCTGTACTCTCCTTCATCCTAGGTAATACTTGCAGACACATGTTGCTGTTCTGCGTTGATAAAATTTACCCTGAATTATGTATTTTAAGTATAATTTTAAGCTCTAAATCTGGTCTTTTTTCTGATTTAGAGTATGTTTTCTTTACTAAATATTAAATACGACTTGTAAAGTAATGTAACAGGAGTTTGGAACTCCTATTAACAATAACCAATATCATTTTTGTGCATTTCCAATCCCCCATGTGGACCATGCATATTTATTGTTAAAAATGTGACTATATATACAATTTTGTATCCTTCCTCACTCAAAATTACAAAATTAGCATTTGCAATGTTGTGCTCCACGTGTGTGTGTGTTTTTGTAGGGCTTCAAATCTTTTATGAAAGAGAATTAAAAATTGTGAATATATCAGTGCCCAATTCCCCTCAGTCCACTCTGTTTCTCTCACTTCCTAGAAGTAACTCCTCTCCTTAGGGTGCTATTTTTCTTTTCCATTTATATTTTTATACTCTTGACTCATGTACATATGTGGGTATGTATGGGATGTGTGTATACACATACAGACATGTTATACATATACACATACAAATACACATATGCGTTATACATATACATATACACACATGTATACACATACATACACACATACATATACATAGTGTGTATATGTATAATTATATATGTGTGTATATATGCACACATACAGTACTGTTGTATATTCTAGAAATTTACACGTCTGGACGTGTTTTGGCTGCTCAGTTCCACTCTGTTATTTTTGTTTCATCTATCCTAAAGCCAGTGTCACGTTGCTAAGAAGAGGGTGAGGCACAAAAGGCACCCAGGTCACAGGATTTATGGGGACATTTACCCTTAGGCTCTACCTCACTTGCCTCACTCTATCTCATCCCTCACTATAGTTTCATAGTAACTGGGTATTTGGTAGGTTAAAATCTTGCCTATTCTTGGTCCCTTTACTTATCGAATGAATTTAAAGAAACAGCTTGTCCAGTTCCATGAAAAATCTGAAAGGAATTTTTGACTTGAATCACGTGGAATATAATGGTTCTGTGGGTGTAAACTTGTCGTCGGACTTCTGTACCCTGGCCCCTTGCTCCCGTCTACCCTCCTCTCCTGTTGTTCCCGCTGTGCCCCAGCCACACCAGTCTTGGTGCTGTTGTTCAGACTTTCATACCTCATTCCGCCTCAGGGCCTTTGCACTTGCTGTTCCCCCTGCCGAGGACACTCCCTGGATCTTTGTATGACTACCTCTTCCTCTCATTCATGTTTCCTGCTCAAATGTCACCTCCCCAGAGACCTCCATGGCCACCCTGTCTAAAATATCCTTTTTTAATCACTCTCTTTCCTCTTACTCTGCCCTATTTTCTTCATATATTTTTTATTATCTGAAATTACATAATATTGCTTATTAGTTATTTTTTTGTTTACCATGGATTTCTTCCACTAGAATATCAGGTCCTTGGAAACAGGGCTTTGTCTAAAGTCTTGATTCTCATCATATACCAAAATTTCTAGTAGCATATTAAAAAAGCAAAAGGAAAAATGTCAATTTAATATTCATAATGCTTTTTTAACCCAGTATATCTAAAATGTATTTCTGCATGTAATCAGTATAAAAATTATCAATGAGATATTTTACATTCTCTTTGTTTTTTTGGGTTAAGACGTAATTTACACATAAGCACATCTCAGATTGGGCTGGCCACATTTCCAATGCTCACTGGCCACATGTGGCTGGTGGCTACCATGTGGAATAGTGGAGGGTAGAACAGTGGCTGACACACAGGAAGAAATCAATAAATATTTGCTGAATGGATGAACAAGTGAATGAATGAATGAATTTAACTTTAGTGTGTGTAAGTAATGAAAACCTGAGTCAAATTAAAAGAAATATCAAGTTTCCATAAAGGGTGATTTATTGTTAAAGGAAAGCACATGTCCCTTACTGAAACACTATTGCGGTACCCAAACAATTTCAGTTGTGTCACCCGCTAAGCATCATACTAGGCACTGGGATCCTGAGGTGAATAAGACAAGGTCCTTAAGATGTCTGATGTCTGGTGAGTTGGTAAGAACTTGATTCTATTGATGCTCTTGTAGGTTGTGTGTGTGGATGAAACAGTTAAGTGTATCATGGATTACATTTCCCCACTCTAACTTTTATTAATATTTAAAAACTTAGATTCAGACTTTATAGTTGCAGACATAATTGTGGATCATCCAGCCACTTTTTATTGAACACATTTCAGGGTACTTAGCATTATGGTAAGGTGCTCAGGGAGTGTGTCTTTGCCCTTGCACTGTTTCAACATGTATTTCTCTAGGCTGGATTCTTAACTCACCTGAACTGACCTCTAAGCATGATTCTTAAGTATTTCAGCTATATTTTGGGCACACTGAGATTCTAAATGTGTATCTAGTATGGTCTTTCCTTCGTTTTCAGCTTATAATTGGCAAGTTCCCATAGGAAAAAATCATTATTGGTGCTATAAAAGCACTCCTTATCTGTCACATTTGGGAAATGAAAGTTTTGTAAAGGTCAAAAGAAAGTGTGCCCCCAATTATGATGATGACTTGTACATCACGGAGAGTTTAATAGCTTGGAACCTATCTTAGTCTCCCTGACAGAGTAAAAAGGAGAGAAAAAAAAAAAAAACAAACCTATTCACTCAATAGCTCTTTTACTGTATAGTTTTAAGAAGGAAGAAAAAGAGCTTATTTAAATGCTTTTATCAACATCTATCTCTATACATTCCCTGTGATTTGGAACTATTTAAAGTATGTAAGCCCACAAGTTTATTAATTCACCTTTATTAATTTGTCAAGGTTAATGTCTGCATAATGAGTTGAAGATAAAGATTCGCTAGCATCCATCTGTTAGTGTTTACTCACTGTAGTAAGTTTTATAGCTCTTCTTGTCATGTTTCCAAAGGAGATTTCTTTGCCATGGAACCAATTTTTAAAACTCAAACCATGCTGCTGCCTTAGGCAATGTAAGAATTCTGTTCCTTAATCTTTCAGCACATGACAGCCTGTTAGGGAGATCAGATGATGTACCTCTAAGAAGTCCAGGGTGTGTTTGCAGACACTGTTGAGAGTTGGGTGATGCCAGATGGGCAGACACATGACCTGGCGGCTCCTCTTCCCTTCAGCAATGTACTTTGGAAGTCTGTCTGCCGCTGGTATCTGTGCTAATTATTCTTGCCTCGGCCGCAGAGCTATGGGCACTGCCCCAAGAAGGATGCCCTCCATGCTCTCCTTTTGTGAAGGCTGACGTGCACGATGGATGCGAGCGAGCAGACCTACTGTGTGCAGCCTCTGTTATCGATCGATAATGCAGAACTTAGATTAAAAAGGGAGGCCTTAGGAGGGATTCAAGACCCCCTTTGAACATCTTGTTTCAATCCCATTTCATCTGAACTCCCTTAACACGCTCCTTTTCTAAGCTCTTCCTTTCTCTCTCTCATCATCCACTTTCCATCTGCCTTTCCGTCCCTCCTCAAAGCCAGTAGTTGCCAGGGGCTCCCCATTCCAGTTCCCAAATCTCTCTCACCTCCATCCTCTTGGCTCCATTTTCAGAGTCAGTGTTATTTCTCACTTGCAGAGTGTCGTTTGATCCCTTACTGGTTCCCCCCATTCTCCTGCCCTCCCCCATTCTCCTGCCCTCCCTCATCCCAAGCTCATCTCACTCACCCTTCTCCTGGGGACGGATCCCACAGCTCTCCGCTGACGTCTTCCGTGGTTTCCCATTGCCTGGGAATAAAGTCCTCACTGAGAGCCAGGCTCCTGCGAGGGGGGATGCCTCCACCCCTCCTCGCCTTGTCTGCCTCCCCCAAACCCTAAGCAGAAGGAGCACCCCCCGCACCTGGGCCCCCCACCTGTGCAGCCTCTGCCTCTCTCTCTCTCTCTCCCTGAAAGTTCTAGAAGCTTTTCTCTTTGTGGTGATTCATCCACTCATCATCCGGGACTCTGCCTGTCAGTTTCCAGAAGGCAGCGTGGCATCAGCCTACCTTTTTGTCCCCGCTCCCTGCGAAGCATCCACTGAGCGCTTGGCATTCTTTTAACTAGTGAACAAAGCTTCTTCAGCTTCCATACTCCCTGGCTTGGACCTTTGCATCCATTTCCCCCCTTCCTCCGTAAATGCGCTTCGCTGTTTGTTTGTTTTTGCTTAGTAACCACCACCCGCAATTATCAGATTCTCTCCCGGCTTCTGGCTTCTCCACAGGGCTCTGGGCTGCTCTCATGCGTCCCTCCACCTGCTCCCTGGTTTTTGGCCTAGTTTCTCATCATTTCCGTGAACGGTTCCTGCTGGTTCTGTTCCCTTTAGTTTTAATCGTGCCCGTCATGATGCCTGTTTCCAAAGGCCGGGCAGCTACTATCTGGTGGAAGTGTAGGAAGTGGTTTGTTTATAATTTCCTAGGACAAGTCGGCTGGTGTTGAACACACTGTTACAGAGTCTGCTGCTAGAATGTTCTGAAATTCTTTCTGGAGAGTTGTTTTCCTGTGAAAAGCAAAGATGTCGTCAGTGGAAACAGCACTTTAATGCAGAGTTTTGAATGAAATGTGTCCAAAACAGGCAGCTCTGACCAATGAGGTTAAAGGACATCAGTCTTAGAAAAGCCATGTTTGTAATGATGCTAATTATTTCAGTTTTTTCCAGTTACTTATATTAAGTTGATCATATTTAAGGTTTATTCCTGACACAGAATTTATGTCTGTTAGGTCTAAAACTTGACAAGAATAGTTACAAAATATTACAGTTTTCAATTTTAATTATTACTGGCAGCATTCCTGTCCACTTTGTTTTCCTCAGGGCTATCGTATAGAAATGTTACTTATTTAAATATTTCATTTTGGGGCCAGTGTTTGCCCTTGAAGGTAAAATTAAACATGAAATATATTCTTGAATCTCCCAGATTCGCAGACTAACCAGATTAATCTCTAGTGGTAATTTTTCATGTATACTAATAGGAATAGACACAAAGGAACATTATTTTTATTAAAAATTGTTTTTCTAGTTGTAAAAATGGTGCTTATTGTAGATAAATTCAAAAATTCAAGAAAACATAAAAATGAAGATCACCATTATTCTACCACCCGCAAAAAAACAATCACTATAACTCTTAATGTTATATGTCCCATATAACATCTATTCTGTTTTTTATAAAATTAGGATTATATTGGACATATGATTTTTATCCTGTTTTCTCTTAACATTGCATTGTGATTACTTCCTACATAATTTTGTATTAAACATAGCTGTAATGGTTGTATACTTTTAAATCACGAAGGACTATAGCATTTCAGGAATATTCTATTACTGGATAGTTAGGTATTTTTGTTCCATTGCTTTAAAATCATTTCTATTCCTCTTCAAGATGCAGATACTTACAAATTGGCATATTATAGTGTATAGTGTATTTCTTTAAAAAAAAAACCCATAAGATTAATTAGGTGTGTACTCTTGATTTAAATGTGTAGTATTTCAGGAATTAGAAATAAGGAGATTAATTTTGAGTAATGTTATATCATACAGGCATTTAAAAACCAGATGCGTTTAAGGAAAGGCCCAGTTTTGCTTGCTTTAATGTTGGCCCAGGTTTGGAGACTAAAGCATTTACAGACCATTAACAGTAATAGTTCACTCTTGAGACCGCTTGTCATAATGAGCTGTCAATTGTTGTGCATCTAAGTGTAGTTAAAGGGACCGTTGGGCTTGCACTTTAAAAGCCAGCGTTTATAAATGTGCAGGAATTGAATTATAAATGTGGTGGTTCAAGTGAGGCTCTACTGCATCATGCCCGTCTGGATGCATTGTCTGGTCTCTGGAAGATTTTGTGTTCCTTTAAAAATAAGAAACAGTGAAAATATTGTGCGCTTGAGCATATGGCTACATGATTTTTATGTTCCTTATGATATATTTTGGGAAAAAAAATTTAATCAAGAGTTATGAATCAGTATTTCTTTATTAGGCATGCGATGAATTAGTTTCAGCTGATAGTTTGGAGTGAGAAAGATGGAAATTGGAAATATTTAAATGTACTTTTTCTTTATAGGTGACTCAATAAAGCTATAGTCTCTAATAATGTATATTCTGTGTTACCTGTTTTATCATTTGTTTCTGAACAATGTTTGCCTTTTCAAAATCTGTGCACTTTAAAAGTAGCTACTCCACTTTTAAAAGTTAGTATGGCATAACTGGATTACATTTCACATTTTTTTCATGGTTAAGATGCCCTTTGCTTTGAGTGTACAAATTCTAAATGATCACACAGTTAAGAAACGCTTGAAATTTTTTTTTTTCTTTTGACATTTCAACTGTTTAATTTTATCCTGTTTTGAAAGGTCAATATTTGGTATGTGAAAAGTTCCCCTTGAAATTTGTTTCTTTCTTTTACTTTTTTTTAACACAAAAGTAGTACCTCCTTGTTAGAATAAAACAATATAGGTGAGTAAAAAGCAAAGATTTTATTCAATTCCACTCTCTCTCTTCATTAGAAGTGACCATCATTAGCAGTTTGGTGAGTTTTCTTCCAGACTTTTCATCTAAGTTTTTACCAAGCTAGGTCGGTAGATAGATGATGATACGCAGATGATATGCAGATTTTCCTATGTAAATTACCCAGTTCTTTCAAATAGTATACATAAAGTGATCTAATAGGAGTCTACGATCTATGTTATGTGTTGATATCATACAGATTAGAATAGAGGTCAGCATACTTTTACTGAAAAAGGCCAGAAGGTATTTTTGACTATGGGCTCCACACTTTTTATTGCGACTCTTCAGTGTTGTAGCACAAAATAGCCACAGACAATACCTAAATGAATGGGTGTGGTAGCTGTGTCCTAACAAAACTGTATTCATGAACACCAAAAGTTGGATTTCACATAATTATCATGTGTCATGAAATATTATCCTTTTGATTTTGTTCAACCATTTGAAAGTGTAGAAACCAAACTTAGCTCATGGGCTCTATAAAAGCAGATGGATGACAGGCCAGATTGGTCCATGGGCTGTACTTTGCCAACCTTTGGTCTAGAGTAAAAAAAAAGATAAATTCATTTACAAAATTAAATCATACTTTTTTTTCAGAGTTAAATATCATAGTGAGATTAATAAAGGCAAATAAACAAAGAAAACACTTCTTTTATAGAATACTCACCTGACACTTTACAGATAGTGAATGAAAGGAAGTATTTAAGAAGCAAGCAAATGAGAGAAGAAGGGCTGAGAGCAGACTTACGTGGGGCCTCAAGTGCTGGAGGGTCAAAGGGGGTTTTGGTGTTATGACCAATTCACAAACTCCCTCAGCACTTCCCCAGGGAGAAGTATCCCCAATCCTGTTTTTGAAGCACAGCATTAGTATGAACTTCTGCTTCACATGGAAACCTGTATTTGCCTGTATCATCTTTTTATATGAACTTTGTTTTGTAGTGTTAGTTGACAAGTATCATCTTTGTAATTGACAATTTTTTTTTACACACCCTGCAGTGGATTCTTAAAAGTTTATTAATTATGAAGTTTTGTATTACTTATAAGAATGTAAAATAGAAACACTGAAGGTTACCCAGGAAATATGTTACCTTTTAAGCCTCCCCAAATAGATGCTTTATAATGTTAAGGCCGTCCCATTAATTTATTTCAAGGATGCTCTCCAAATGCCTCTGATGCTCTTGATTTGATCCATTTACCAGGTGTGTCTCTTGATGGCAATTCTGCTTTCACACCAATGAGAACACTGTGATCCAGTTTTGCTGCCTTGTGGAGTAATTGCTAGTTTTAACATTGTAAAATAAAACAATAGGACACCTATTGTGATACCTGTGAAATTGTTATTTTCCACCATAATTGCAAAATACAACATGTAATTCATAAAACAAAAACTTTTTATCATGAAATAAGGAACAGTTGATTAAGGATTTATACTATCTGATTTTATATGCTTGGTATGTGGTTTAATGAAAGTGTGTGGTAAAAAGTAAAAATAAATTTTGTGTGTGTGTTTTTTTTTTAAACCACTTGTCCCGTATTTCATTTAGTTCATCTGAAGTAGAGAATAAAATAGTGTTTCATTTTTTTCTATTGTCTAATTTGGCAATTTGAGGAATGAAGGATATTCTTACTAGATAACCAAATACAGGTGTCAAAATACACACACATACATGCATACAAATGCACACAAGCATATATGAAAAGGGGTTTTATATATATATATATTTTTTGAAGTTCTTTGTATAAAAGTGAGAAACTATACATCAGTGTAAAGAAGAATATAAAAGTGTGTGTATTTTTACTACCCAGCCATAACTGCTATTAATAATTTTGGGAATACTACCCAGCCATAACCTCTATTAATAATTTTGGGAATACCTTTCAGTATCTTGTGTCTCTCTCTATACACATATGCGCATATACTTATATTTATTTCTTTGGTCCTACTTGTTACTTGTCTACCATGTGCCTGACACAGTGTGAGGCATTGTGGGCACAGAGGTGAACAGAACAATCCCCTCTTTTCCTGAAGTTCACTTTGTTCTAGTTGGGGGAGATAGGCCATAACCAACAGGTTACTGTGTATCTGGTGATGGTGTGTGATGTGAAGAACATTAAGAACAGGAAGAGGGACAAAGAAGGTCTAGGTTGTGTGTGTATGTGTAAGGGTTAGAGTAAACATGGTAAGGGTTATACTACCCATGCACTTTTGTAACTTGCATTTTGAAATTAAAAATACAACATGAACATTTTCTGTGTCAGTAGACATACTTCTAAATAAGCATTATTCTGAATGGCATACTCTACTGATATGAATGAATGAGTTTTATTTAACTGGTTGCCCAATATTATACAACAGTTTTTGCTTTTTTAAAAATTTGCTTTTTATGAGCCAGGCTATAAGAAATATTATTTCCTGAAGATAAGCTTTTTTGCACACTCTTAGGATAAATTCCTAATAGCAGAATTATTGGGTCAAAGAATAATCTTTTGTTAAGACTTTGGTTATGTGCCCAGTATGATTAAAAATATTATACGGCTACTTCGTAATTTGTTTTCCTTTCCTCTTCACTCTTCCCTCCACATTTTCAAAGTTTCAAATCCAAGCAAAGGATTTAAAGAACTTAAAGAACTTGGTACTGTGATAACATACTACTTTAGTGGTGAATTTTTTTGTTTCTGAAATCAGATTCATATTGTGGGTGGGAAAGCTAGTGCACTTATAATTGCATCATTGCACAAGCTAACAAAGTCCTATTTGTTGCTTACAAAGTTGGTATGAAACAAAGAGAAAAAAATGTTAAGCACAACAAGCCAGCAGCTTTGGAAATGCAAGAGGGTCAGTGCAAGTTTCAACATGTCATTTCATTTGCTTTTTTTTTTAAGGTCTGATGAAATTCTAAGAATATTGAACTGCATTACAAAAGAAGCATTCAGTCTTGGGAGAAGACCATTTTATTTTTTTTCAACTAGCCTTAGGATAGTTTTTTTATCATAATAAAATAAAATTTTTTATTTTAGATGAAAATTTCTAATTTACCATCACCTTCCACTGGTTTTCTTTCAGGTGACCATCTATGTAATACTAATGCTAACAATATTGGCGTACACCTACATAGCATCTACTCTGTGCCAAATACTGGATTACCTCATTTTAAAGCTAGATAGAGGGATTCTTTTCTTTTCTTTTCTTTTTTTGTATTAATTTTATTGGAGTACAGTTGATTCATAATGTTGTTAGTTGCAGGTGTAAAACATAGTGATTCAGTTATACATATACATATATTCATTCTTTTTCAGATTCTTTTCCCATATAGGTTATTATAAAATATTGAGTCATTCCCTGTGCTATACAGTAGGTCCTTGTTGGTTATCTATCTTATATATAGTGGAGTGTGTGTGTGTTAATCCCAAGCTCCTAATTTATCCCTCCCCGCCATGTTTCCCCTTTGGTAACCGTAAATTTGTTTTAGAAATCTCTGAGTCTGTTTCTGTTTTGTAAATAAGTTCATTTATATCATTTTTTATATTAGATTTCACATATGAGTGATGTCATATGATATTTTTCAGGGGGATTATTTTGCACAAGAGAAAGTGGAAACTTTAACACCAAGGTACTAGAGGGTTAGCAGCTCTAAACCCCGTTGTTTTTGGCTCATTTTGACATTCTCTGTGTATTGTATTTTTAATATAAAATTAGTGACAAGCTTGGAAACAGATTGAGAAGTTTCTCGTACCAGAGTTGCTGCTCAAAATGAAAAAAATGCAGCCAGGGGTGTAAGTCAGTCAGAGCCCTGCTTCATTGTCTTTGGGGATTGAGGCTTCTAGTGAGGTGAGGAGGTTTGAACTTTCACTGATCCTTGGGACTTGTTAATGTCATACCTCGTTAGAGCACTTACAGGCCAACCCTATTTAGGCAGTTACCGCAAAACCACAGAGTGAGTCCTAGACTTGCGATTACAGAGGGAAAATGCGCATCTTTTTGAAGACTGCAGCTACCTAGCACCTGCCTCAAATCAACAATAAATCTCTAACCATCTGTATGACAATGCAGTGGATTTGATGGGAGATACATGCATACTTCAGAACGTCAGCTTGCATCCTCCTTTTTTGAATTTAAAAGATAAATTACTTTAATTGATGTGTCGTCTAGCCAGTTTCTAGCACATAAATCACTTTCAAAGTAGAAAGCAGTTTCAGCCACAGAAAATAGATGGTATTTTCACTGCAAGTGTTTCCCCTTAAAGTCGTTGAAAGAGTCCCTTAGCAGATGTTTTCTGTGTTTGGATTGTTTTCCTGGGAAACCCATGAATGATGTTTGCACGTGACAGCGCAGTTCCCTAGGTCAGGAGCAAACTTATCTGATCTCATGTGTTGGAGACTGGACATCTTCTGTGTTGACTTTGCACAGTGGCAGCTATTTGGAAAGAAATCGTCTTTTTCTTAGTGGGATAAATTGAAGTTGTGGTCATGTCAGCAAGAAATTAACATCAAGCACAAGCAAAGCAAACTAGTTTCTCTGTATTAACATAGAACATTATATTCATTATGCCCATCAAAATATAGGAGGGCTAATTGAGACTGAAAAAATAAAGTCAACCCTCCTCTAAGGGTTTCCTGGCAAGGCAGCTCATCCCCTCTAAGCCTCTTGCCTTTCCTTCACTGTGGGCCTCTGGGCTGGCACATAACAGAATCTCGTGAAATTACATTAAATTAGAGAACACTCAGGTGGTATTAATAGCATGTCTTGACATTTTTTCATGGCTCAAGGAGCAATAACTGATTATCTACTGTAAGCCAGATCTGCTTTGTGCTGGATCAGTTCTTTCTATCTGTCTGTTAATCTTTCTATCCATCTGTTGACCGATCATTTGATGTATCAACCAATCAACTAAATGATCTGTTGATCTTCTTTCCTTCCTGCCCGCCTGCCCTCCCTCCCTCCCTTCCTGACCTCTCTTCTTCCAAACTAAAATCTAAACAAAGCTAGAATCAGGCAGTCTCCCGGCAGTTGAGCTCCGAATTCTAATCTTACCTTGGGTCCTGACTGATAAGATAACACCTGCTCTCTGTGACCTGAAACTTCCTCACCTATTGAATGAAGGGCTGAGATCAGTGCCTTCCAGTGCAGTTGGCAGTTTCGGGCATTTGTAGCTTCTGGATCTGCCTCTGTTTTGGTCCCGGCTTTACCACTTCCTGTCTGTGTGACCTTGGGCAATTTATTTAATCTTACTGTGCCTCAGTTTCCTCATCTGTGAAATTAGGATCCTAATTTTACTTACCAACTGTTTGGAAGATCAAATGAGGTGATCTGTGTAAATTGCTTAGAACAGTGTGTGGTGCATATTAAATGCTCAACAAATATTAACCTTGTTATCATTACTACCATTATCTCTCTTGTGTACCATAGATGCTCGACCTCCTTTCCTGTCTCCCAGTTTTCTTCTCCTGTCCATCTTCACAAAGCTCATCGTCTAGTATTGAGACAAGTGTAATTACCTGGCAGAAACAGAGGAAGAAGATGACCTGTAATTGGGTATTAGAGGATGAGAAGGGGTTTGCCAGGGAGAGAAGACAGGGGGCCATCGTGGGCAGAGGGAACTGTGTTAGGAGGTGGGAAAGAACTCAGCAGGCTTGGTGTATAGCGCTCAGTTGTGGCTGGCGTGGAGGATGCTTGTGAGGTGATGGAGGGAAATGTGATCCTGCATCAACATACAGAGGGACACACAGTCCCACCAGAGACACTGGCTCTCCACCACAGTGATTCCCCTCCATTGGGGGTGGGGCACCCGTGATTCCCCAAGGGGTGGGGTCTGAATCTTGGAGAGGCCGTGAGGGACTCATGTATGCATTATGAAACCCTCACCATTTTCCCCCTGGGGATACATGCTTCTCTTTTTCTTCACATTGATATAATTTAATCTCAGGGCTCACTTATCCATTGGCCAAACTTTGGAGGATAAGGAGCCCCAGTTTTTATACTACTGATTTAATAGCTAAGCAGCTCAGCATAGCACAGAGAGCCCCACGTTGGGTATTGTGAGGCTTCAGGCCTGGATTTGCTTCTAACCAGTGGTGGGACCTTAAAAGCCACTTTCCTTCTCTAGGTCATTTTTCTTTATCTGTGGGATAAGAGAAGTGGTTTGGGGGTTCTTATGCACCCCTTTGGCAGTTCGGTGAAGCCTCTAGGAACCCCTTCTCTAAATAACTTGTTAAATGCATCAAATAAAATACACAGAACTACAAAGGAAACCATTACATTGAAATAAAGATATAAAAATAGTAAATACATCTGTGGCATGATAATATATGTACATCTTATTAACACATTAAGTGGCATAATAGCTACTGTAATTTTGAATTATTGATGAACACAAATGATATTTTGTAATATCTGAAATAGTTCTAATGTGAGAAGAAAATATCTGGAATTTATATTGAAAACCAAGTCATAGGTGTTGTTAATACCAGTGTGGTTTGTGATTTATATTTATAATTAGAGGAAATGCCATACTTCAGTTAGAGTTGAGTGAAAATAATCATGTAATTATTTTTCCCATCCCAGTTTATGGAGCCTTGGGTTATATCTGTGGACCTGTTGGGTGGTCCATGGAACTCAGGTTAGTGATCCTTGGACTAGACGACTTCTAGGATATTTCCTTTGCTGATTCTTTGGCTATCAAATGATGTGATAATCTGCATAATACTCAATTTCCAAATAAGTGAAAAATGTTAAAATTCCCATATAATTGGTAAAGCTCACGTCATTGGTTATGAGAAAAACCAAAGTGCTCAGGGGACACAGGGGGAACTTTTATCTATGGTATTTTACCGGTGTCTGGTCCAAGAGTGCTAGTAGCCATTGTTCAAGGCCCTCGGTAACAACAACTAAAGAGATGTTGGTTGCGCAGTTGATCTCATTTACAATAGTTAGGTTCCATAAAGTCTCCATGAACGTTGACTTAGTGAATACTGAGCCATTGCTCTTAGTGGACTTGCGGGGATAGGTTCCCGTGAGCCTCTGGTCACATTTTGATCAGCTGATCAATATATAACTTTGTTTTAAAAAAAATCCTACTTAATATGTATTGTTGATTCATTGACATTGAATTCACGGCCCCCAGCACTAAAACTCATGCCTGAATGAAGCTTGTCTAACACGTGTATTTTCTCAGTAAGGCACATCACAGCCTTCTTGAGCTTAGGAGCACTAGACAGCACTTCAGCACGATGCTCGGGGGCCTTTTAAAGAGTGAAATCATCAACAAAAAGCAGAAAATTTCGAAAACTATGGCACTAAATAGACTGTAGAAAGAACACTTGTTTACGGTATGAGAGCTGAATCAAGAAGGTAGAGCAGAGCCTTGTTTGACCTCAGCTGGAATCGTGTGCATCAGTGGGTCAAATTTTTTGCCTCTCTGCACATGTCCACTAAGGACCACCAATGTGCTGCCTGTATTGATTTTGCAGTTACACATAAATTTTGGCGAGTAGGTGAATTTGCAATATTGGGAATTGACCATATATATAATATTTCTCTCTGGACCTGAGGTCTAGTTGTGACACTGCCACTCTTTGTGTCTGACCTTGGTTTAGTGGTTTCACTACTCTGGATCTCTGTTTTTTTATTCATAAAACAGGGATGTTGGGATAGATCAGTAGTAGTAGTAGTAGAATTTTTTTTTTTAATTGTAGAAGTAACTTTATTCACGTGAAAGCCCAAGGTATAAAGCAGTAGTCAGCTCCTTGCCTCCTCCACATCTCTTGTCCTCCACCATTTTTACCAAGAACGTGTGGAAAACTATTGGGCTAGATTTCCAAGGCCATTTTTCCATTGGGTTATATTTTATTCATTTGACAAGTACTGAGCTTGGCACAATTCTACGCGCTGTTCTTGCACCAAATTCACTAAAAATTGATTAGAACTATTTGAAAATGGCCTGCAAATACTTTTTATTTGTAATTCTTATTAAATAGGTTTTCTGCTAGTTCTACATCTTCTGACCTCTCTTAATAATGAATGGCCGAAATTAATCTTTCAAATTTGCTGTTGTTTCAAACTCATCAGATTCATTTAGGAGCTCTGTTCAGTCTTCACTAACCCTGGTATGGGCATTTTTCCTCTGTGAGATTAGAATCAGAAATGCCCTCCTCATTGGTCATATCTGAAGGTAGGTCATTTGGAAAACAGGGCCCCCACCCACAAGATAAACCCATTCCAGGGGACACCCAGTATCTTCCTGGGCATCCCTGCCACTTTGGGGGTTGTGTTTACTGCTCTACTAGAAGGTTGTCATGATGGAGATGCCTTTCCCCTCTGGAGCATGCGTTTTCATAATTCCTGTGTCCCAAAATAATAAAATAATGTAACAGTATGCATTAAAACAATCTTGAAGTGACCTTCTACTGGTTTAAAGCACATTATAATTTTTACGTATGGCAGTTGATGTGTGATTTGTCTTAGTCTTCAGTGAAAACTAAGTTTTGTACTTAGATTGTACCTAGTTCTTCAGAAGAGATTGATTCCTCTAAGAGGAAAATTGGGAAGAAGGGAATTGACAGTAGATTTGGATCAGTTTGTTTTAGTTCAGTGAGTGTATTATAAAAATGAAATCTTCAAATTCACCTGAAGACAAGTACTTAATCTTTAGTGAGGGAATCTTTCATCATAGGTATATCTGTCCTTTAGGGAAAAAAAATAGGATTTTCCTCTGAAATGCCTTTTTCACTATGAAATGATGAGATTGAATGGTTTCTATTTCTGTACTGAGAGCTGGCTTAAGGAAGGCACGAAGGTGTGGTAGCTTCAGTTTTAATTTGGTATGGATCATTTCATGTCTACAATCATTGGTTTTTAATAAATCTGTTGATGTTCAGAAGGTCTGGGCAAAAATGACGTGGTCTACAAGGAAACCCTGTTCCAACTGTGGAAGACTGATACCTTGGTGACCCCAGTGAACTCTGCCTCCCATCACTCAGGCCCTTGTGTATTCCCCTCCTCATTGACTTTAGACTTGACCTCACAACTTGCTTTGGTCAATGGGACATTAGCAAGCATGATGCAAGCAGAGGCTTGGTAAGCACTGGCACATTAGGGCTTGTCCTCTGGGAATGCTCCTTCTTGGAAGCCAGCCTTGGTGCTATAGAAAAGCTTAGGCTAGACTCTTAACTGATCGGCCATGTGGAGAGAGAGACCCTGAAGGATGAGAGGCCATCTTGAATGTTCCAGCCCCAGTCAAGCTTCTGACTGAATGCAGCCTATGGAGTGACCTCAGCTATACCACGTGGAATAGAACTGCTCAGCAGAGCCCAGCCAACCCAGTGAATTGTAAGAAATAATCAATTATTGCTGTTTTAAGTCACTAAGTTTTGCAGTGGTTAGTTACATAGCAATAGATAATGGAAATTATGCCCTACTTCAAAAAAGTGTGTGCAAAGGGACATTATTCTGCAAACATACCTTGTCCATTTGGTTTGTAGAAAACTGCATTTCATAATGCTGTGATGCTGTGATGTCTTTAGAAGTACAGTGAGCAAGGGTAGGCATGCATGTGCATGTATGTGTGTGTGTATGTATGTGTGTTTGTGTGTGTGTGTGCATGTGTGTGTGAGTTAGATATTGTGGGATCCTTTCTTCTACCATTGCAGCTGAGTGTTATGCATGCAATATTTTTATTTCCACGAAGGGTATACCTGAGGAAGTTACCTTGAAAAGTAATTGCTCTTTTATTCATTCAGGTTGTGGAAGATACTGAAAAGTATAAAGAAAAGAGCCATCACCCAGAATCCCACCACCCAGAGGCTAACTTTGGGAAGTTTTCATATTGTAACAACAGTTAACATAACAAAAGACTTTACTTGATTCTTCCTTGAAAGTCTATTGTATAAAGTAGGTCCACTGAGAGGGTGGACTCTCTGATATCCTTATAAAAGTGGTTATAAATGTGCACACAAATCTGCAGGTTCGCGTGTTGGATTTATAGTTTGTTATGTCCCCTCACTCCACTTCATTCTCCATACTGCTGTCAGACTGCTTTTCCTAAAAGGCAAATTTCTGACTTTGTTCTGCCTATGCAGTAGGTCCACACTGCCTCTAGGATGGTGGGTCTCAATTAGGGGTGATTTTGCTTCTGGGGAACATCTGGCAATGTCTGGAGACATTACTGACTGTATTGGGGGTGTTAGGTGTTGCTATTGTCTAGTGAGTAGAGGCCAGGGATGCTGCTAAACATCCCACAATCACAGGACAGGCCCCCACAATAAGGAATTATCCAGCCCAAAATGTCAGTAGTGTGGCCACTGGCTCTAGGGTAAGGCCAAAATAGTTGTGCCCTTTCTGACTTCACCACTGACCTCTGACCTTTTACCTCTTGTGCATTTTCCATATGCAGTACTAAATAGATTTATGCTTTCATATCTTCTCACCTTGTGACTCTTTCCCGCAGTCTGGAAAACCCTTTCCCCAGAGGTAATTTGTTCTTCGTGTATTTTAACACTATGCCTCTGCTCACTTCCATTTTTCTAACTACACTGAGTTGCAGTTACTTTTTGAAATCTGTTTTCCCTTCAAGCTGTGAATTTAAGGTGAGCTAGGACCAAACCACATGTCTAGTAAACATTTGGGTGAATGAATGAATGTTTGAATAAAACCAGTGAAAAAGAGGGTGGAGCTGCACATGTTGAGAACAGTACATGGCTCACCCTCAGCAAGTTTTCTTTGCCAGCGGGTGTGACTCCTTCCTGCAAAGGCACTGTTGTCACCAGTTCCCACTGCACATGATTTCAATGTCACTGCACTTCCCTGTGGGTCTTCCTCAGGCTTCTTTGCCCCATAAGCCCCATAACAGGCATCAGTATCTGATTTCAGGTGGCTTGAGGGAGTAGAGAGGTAACCTCAGGCATGTGAGGAGTGGGGAGATGAAGCTTTGTGCCCCAGATGCCCGCCTGTAAGAACCAGGGCAGGGAAGGTTTTGGAGAAGTGAAGGATTGATTCAAGCCCCTGTCTTTTGCCTTAAGTTACATCAACATTAACTCAGCATGATGTAGACCAGTTGTTCTCAAACTTGTGTGCCTGTCACTGTCACCTGTATAGCTTCAAAAAATACTGTCATTGGTTGTCCAGCCCCCCAGAGATGTTGATATAATTGGTTTTTGGTATATCCTAGGCTTCAGAATTTCTGAAAGTTTTCTAGGTAAATCTATTATCTTTGAGGATCACTGATGTAGACAATTAGGTAGATTATAGCTCTTCATGCTAATATTTCCAAAGTAATTTAATATTTTTCTTTTTGGTAATTTAATATTTCTTAACAATTTTATAATTTTTGTATAAACAATAAATTAGTATTTATAACTTTGTTTAAATTTATAATTGCTGTAAGATAATTTAATATCTAACTTTTTAGTAATTGACATTGTGTAACTTCATTTTCTTCTTTCCTCTTCCCTCTTGAAACTCCTCCTTTCCTCCTTTACCTTGAAACTCAGATGAAATATCATAGAGAAGCAGCTGACCATTCTTCGTGTTGGAGGAAATTGGAAGGAAACCATTTTTTAGATAGTCTGCCCACAAAGATGCAAAATTAGAACTTTCCTTTTGGTTTGTATCCTCCCTTTTCTATTTCCCATACCCACATACTCTGAATTCTTTGTGCCTAAGAGAAAAACTAGGAAGACCCCCTCCATCGGCCTAATAGTCCTTCTAAGAGGCTTACTGTACTCTCAGGTTCTGCATTTTATTACAGATGGTGCATTTGTTATGAATATGCTGGGTAAGAAAAAGAAGTGAAAGAGCCTTTTTTTTTTTTTTCAAGTTGGGTTATTTTTTGTTACTGAGTTATTTGAGTTCCTTATATATTTTATTTTCAAAAATTTTATTTATTTCATTTATTTATTTTTGGCTGCGTTGGGTGTTCGTTGCTGCTCCCGGGCTTTCTCTAATTGCGGTGAGCGGGGGCTACCCTTCGTTCTGGTGTGCAGGCTTCTCATTGCAGTGGCTTCTCTTGTTGCAGAGCACGGGCTCTAGGCACACGGGCTTCATTAGTTGTGGCACGTGGGCTCAGTAGTTGTGGCTCACTGACTCTAGAGTGCAGGCTCAGTAGTTGCAGCGCACAGGCTCAGTTGCTCTGCGGCATGTGGGATCTTCCTGGACCAGGGCTCGAACCTGTGTCCCTGCATTGGCAGGCGGATTCTTAACCACTGCACCAGCAGGGAAGTCCTGAAAGAGCCTTTGAATGCTGTCTTATCATCTTCCTGCCTCCATGTCCTCCTCTGCTCCCTTCTACCCTGCTTCCAGGCATTTTGTTTGCTTGTCATATGTTTCCAGATATTAGTGAGACAAGGTCTTGATCACCTGTCAGAACGGTGTTGCTCATGACCAGTGGTTGGACTGATTTTTGCCATTATCTTAAATATGAGAGCTAGAAACAACATTCATTCCATGGCACTGCATGCCCAGCACTGCATTTTTGTTTTTGTTTTTTCCCTTAATATTCAGTTTATGGAATTTGGGATCCGTGCCTTCTGCCACTAAGTAGGTAAGCACTGCTCTAGGGTGGCCACTCTGGGTAGAGGCAATAGCTTTCAAGAGAAGAATAGAATCATTCTGAGCTGCAGAATTTTAGGTCACTATATTCTGTTTCATTTCAGGAGGGAACGTTAGAGTAGGAAGAGTTTGTTGAGATAGTGTAACCCTATTATGCCTTTTTTTTTTTTCCATTTAATAAAACTAAAGCCGAGGGCCCTTCTTTAATTCACCAGTTGATCACTGTTTATGGAAGGCCCCTAGGTCCCCCTCTTCGAGGTGCTACTGGGTGTGGGGAATGAGGAAGTGAAATGATTTGCTCAGTGAGACAAAGTTTTGGCAGAATCACAACTACAAAGCCGGTCTCCATTTTCTTGAGGTGCTTACTTTATAAAAAATTTCCAGTCTTGACTTTTTATAGGTTTTTCCTATAATGGAGTCAGACAGTGGCCAATAGATGTTTATACAAGATTTATAAGTTTAAGAATAATTGACTATACGTATGCTGTCAAAGCTAGGAAATTTGACTTAAATTAATATCTAATGGCCATTTGGTTGATAGGTTCAGTTCTTAATTTCTAAAAGTTATTTTCTTATGTATGTATAACTGAATAACTTTGCTGTACATCAGAAACTAACACATTATAAATCAACGATACCTCAATAAAATAGATTTAAAAAAAAAGTTTTTTATGGTAATACAAAAGTGCTTTTTGCTTTTTCTGAATTACCTAAGTTTAAGAAAACACACCAAAGAGTGGAATTTTGTGTCAGTCCACTGTTGGGCTGTATGATTTATGTCCCTTTTACTGCTCAAAATTTTTAGCAAACTTTAAAGCTGGATGAGAAACTTAAAGGTCCTCTTATCTGAGTTCATTGGACAGATGAGGAAATCAAGGCCTGGGGGGGTTGTTATTTGCTAAGGTTCACAGAGCAAGTTCAAGGCCAAGTCGGAGACTTAGAAGTCACATTGTTTGACTTCAAGTTCAGTACATTTTTCCTTGGGCGCAGAGTAACCACAGGCAGGGCCAGTACCACACATGCACACGTGCCCACACTCTCACACATTCTTCATAAGTCTGTTTTCAGAGGCATGGGTTGTGGATTATCTTCTCCCAAAGCTGGCCCGAGATCAGGATTGGGGTGCAAATGGCTTACTTGTCAGACGGTCCCAGGAAGCCCCAGCAGGGGAGTGGGGATGTGAGATAAGGAAGGAAATGCAGCCAGTATAGGGTGTGTGGACCCCAGGTTGATCCCACTGGGGGCAGCGGAGTGCTGTCTGCAGAGCACTGTCTTTTGGACGCGGTGTACAATAGGCTTCACAGTAGTCTTCTGCAGGGGTGAGGAGCTGGGCTATTTGTTGGAGGTCTTACTTGTAGGCACTTGATGAAAAGCCCACCATCAGAGTCTTGGGTCCTAGAGTAAGGCCTCGTCGGTGTGTGTGGGAGCTGAGTGCCAAGGGGCTGTGGAGGGGTCACTTCTGCAGGCTCACAGGGAAATGGAAATGGGTGTAAGTGGAGGTTCCTACACACAGTGTGATTCCGACAAACGTCCCATGTTGGCTCTTTTCTGTTCTTACCATCTGCGTGCCTAGTGCCCTAGTAGGGGGTAGATGGGGCTGAGGAGTAGGTACTGCCTGTGATACCATCAGTGTTGGATAGTCTGTTTGCCCCTCCAGATCCGCACTCCACCGTCTGCATGTGCTCATGTCTGCAGATGGAGCGTTAGATGCTGCGTTGCTGGGCTTCCTTGCCCTCAGGCGTCTGGACGGATTCAGGCAGTGGGAGGCTATAGCAGAAGATTGGATGGAGGAGGAACACGAGGTCAGCCTCTATTCCCCCAGGTTTCTTCTTGCCACTGGGCTGATGGTTGTCTCCGTTGCCCTCCCGGAAGCCACAGAGTCTGTCGGGCGACCCCGCCTGTAGCCACAGCACTTTCACCGGGTTCCCGTGGCTCTGTCCTCTTGGCCCTCTGGCCTAGGGCTCTTCAGATTCCCTGGTTGTCTTCCTCAAGCCCCGCCCACAGCTGGTAAATAATCCCTTATTAAATGCCCTGAGCTGTCTCCTGTGTGTGTTCCATCTGTTTCCTGCTGGGACCTTGGCTGAGACACCATTTTGAAGAGTTTGCTCTCCAGACAGAACTGGATGAGATGAAACAGCTAGAGACGGTATGAAGATATAAGATAATGAAGTGTAAATTGTACTTGAGCCCTAAGGACACTCAGCATGTAGGATGCATTAACAAAAGAAGCGGTGCTTGTTAAAGAAGACTTTTTGGAGGGCTGCCTTACGTTGTAATTGGTGAACTTTTTTTTTTTTTTTTTTTTTTGGTCTCCTTTGTTTGAGTAGTGACTTGAAAATCAGAAGCTCTGCCTTATTATGACCATGTATGCAGTTAATTATAATGTATCTGACTCTATAAGATGGAATAATAGGTAATTCATAGAAACAGAAGGGTGAAGTGGATCTACCCATCTGGAAATTTCAGAGATTTCTCTCATGTATTTTTGTTGTTGTTGGAAGTCAGTTCTTTCTATAAAGTCCCTTGTGAAAACAAAACAGAATAAAAACAAACCAAAAAGAAGGGGCAGGGCAAATTAAAAAAAGAAAAAAAGAAAAAGGGAAAAGACAGGGACAAAGGACACAACGGGAGCCGACTCATTGCTCCTCCTCAGCGGCCTCCTTGGTCTCGTCCTCCGGCTCCTTGCCCTCCTTCACCTAAAGAGCTTCTTAGCTTCTCAGCTACTTTCTCGGCACTCTCATTTTTGCCAGATCCTTTCTTTTCTCTCTCTTCAGTCTCTTTCCTGCATTCTTCAAACTTCGTTTTGAATTTCTGTGCATTCTCGGCGTTAATGGCCAGCAGCTGCTGCTTGGGTCACTCGTCGGCGCAGTCGGCGTGGGTATTCCAGACCCAGGCGCTGTCGCTGCCCGCGTTCGGCCTCAGCTCCGCCATCGGCGTGATGTAGTGGTTGGCGCAGATCTTGAGAGTCTTGTCCCTGCGCCTGAGGAGGCGGATGGTCCCCTTCTCCTTGCGCTTCAGCACCTTGACGTCCCCGGTGCCCCTCTCCTTCCATCCCGGGAGGTCGTTCTCCGAAGCGAACCGAAACAGCTTGGCCCGCATTTTTAAAAGTTCCTCTTCATCTTTTTCCAGCGTTTTAAGTTCTCGCTCGGGGAGAGAAACTATTGGCTCAAACTGGGGGTCACGGTTGGACTCGTCGGCATTCTCGGCGGAGGTGTGGTGGTCCTCGTGGGTGTCCTTGGGGGCCGCCATAGGCGCGGCGGCGGCGGCTACTCGGCCGGCTCGGTCGTCGCGGGCTCCGCGGCCTCTCGGCGGCTGCTCGCAGCTCCTTCCTCCGCGTCTGGAGACGGTGCCTCCCGCCCGCCTGCTCTTCCCTCCGCCCCGCGACCCCTCGTGTATTTTAATGTTAGATAAGTAAGTCAGTTCCTCCTACTTCCTTCTATTTCTCATCCCTCTAATGGGTTATAATCCACTTTTTGGAAATTTTTTTTAAAAGCTGGTGTGAAAGGCATTTCAAGCAGCGTAGAGTAAGGCACTATAGCAACAGAAAGCACTCATTCTGTACGTGTTTACAGAGGGCCTCCTGTGATTCCGGCCCTTTGCTAAGCACCATGGAGTCAGTAATGAATAGTATTTGATCACTGCTTTCAAGGAAATCACAATGTAGTTGAGAAAATAGACGTTCAAACAAATAATTATGATAAATATTTTAAGTAGTATAGGCGTCTACAAAGTATTACGTGTACGTCAGTGAGGGTGTAGTTAAGCTTGGGAGTGTCAGATAATGCTTCATAGAACCAGTGACATTGAGTTGGGTCTTGAAGCATGAAAATGAGATTCCCAGGGAGAGAAGGGGAGATGGTATGGAAGAAG
Organism: Eschrichtius robustus; assembly: GCF_028021215.1. NCBI lineage: Eukaryota > Metazoa > Chordata > Mammalia > Artiodactyla > Eschrichtiidae > Eschrichtius > Eschrichtius robustus. The sequence goes on from NC_090839.1 coordinate 38,093,918, forward strand.
GTGTGGAATTTCCTCATGGGCTGGAGAATCAATGAGGCATATGATGATTTGGCCAAAATGCTGGTAGCCTTTGGAGGAGTGCCTGGACTTGAGGCCAAGAGATAGAATAGTAATCTAATCACTTAAAATAATATAGATGGCACATATACTCTAAACATATTAGGTATGAAGACAAAACAAAAACAATGTAGTTAAGAATCTTTGGGTGTTTGTTAGCATATTGCTAGACCTCATGGAGCACATGTTCTAAATACTGAGCAATGCATGTTTCTAATTCATGAGCGTCTCAAAGGAGGGAGATAGAGCCATTGGTGTCTTCTATCAATACGTACCTTTGCTCAGATTTGTGCGCCCTTACACCAAATTTACCATGACAGAATTACCTTGTATCACTTTAGAATTACCTAAAATATGGAAATATGGTGGATTACCTTTTCAATTACTAATGATTATGTTAGCATCCATATTTCACGATCACCCATTTAGTAGAACATATCTGACACCCCTGCCATAAGAGATACTTGAGCCTTATTCCTTCTAATTATTCTTGTTCCTAAACCTTTAGGATTAGTAATCTTGATATCCCAAGGCAGGGAATTGGTGAAGACTGTTTTATCAATTCCATAGTTGTAGACAGTGAACCAATAACGAGTGCTGGTTACTTCATGGGACACTGATAAATAAGAATTCCTCTGCAGAGGCATGAACAAAACGGTGACTGTAATACGGGGGTATTATAGCTAAAGCCCTTATGAACAGAAAGCCCTTAAGCTGGTCATGTTAAAGGCCATTTAATGTCAAGAAGTTGAGGTTTGTGGATTACAGAGACAGGAACAAAGTCTGATCAAGTGTCATGGAACTAGAGTGGGAAAGCCCAGAATTAAGCTTGAACTCCCCTGTCATTCAGGGGCTGCATCTCTGCTTTATTCTTTCCTAATTTTATTTGCTACCTTGCTCTATTTCTGCTTTAGTTGTCTCTTGCTTTAACTACCTCAAAACTTATTGGCTTAAAACAACCACCACCGTTTAGTATCCCTCAGGAGGCTGACTGGGCTCAGCTGGGTGGTTCTTCTGCTTCACATGGTGTTGCTGGGGCTTTAGTTATCTGGGGGCTCAAATGAGTCGAATACTCACCCTGACACTCCCACATGGCAGGCAGTTGATGCTGGCTGTAGAATGGGAGTCCATCTGGGATGCCAATGGAACACCTGAGTGCTCTTCCATGAGGCCCCTGTCCATGTGGCTTGGGCTTCTCTCAGCCTGGGGGCCGGATGACAAGAGGGAGCGTTACATACGTGCAAAAGCAGAAGTTACCGGAGCCCTGAAGGCCAGGACTCAGAAATCCTGGGTGACCATACCCACTGCGTTCTGTTGGTCAAAGCAGTCACAGGGCTGGCTTCCCAGAGAGGGGAAACAGACTTGGGAAGAGTGATGAACAATTTACAAATACTTTTCTTTTTCTTTTGTATGGGACTCAATATGACCAATGTGTCCCTCAGGCCCTACTGCATGGAAGGTTTTTAGTTCAGTGTTCATCACCAACTGGCTATAGCCTCTGTGTCTGCAGAGCTCCCAGGTTCAAATGCTCCCAAGTTCAGATGCTTCCAAGAGACACTCATATTGGTTGCTGGCTGTCCACTCATCGGTGGGTTGAGAGGGCCAAGTCTTGTGCTACTGAGGATTTTCTTTGAAGGGCTGAGGTAGGATGGGTTATGTCACGGGAACTGCGGTCAGAGTAGGCAATGGCACATGAGAACATTAAGAGGATTTGAAGGAATTCTCAGGTCCTGCCCATCCCTCTGAGGCTAGAGAGTTCTTTTCTTTCTATATTCCACAAAGTTCTGCTTGACCTGCCTTCTGACTTCTTGAGTCATCCCCTCCCTGCTTTGTTTTCTTTTTTAAGTTACTCCTGTGCACTGTTCTCCCTCCTGCCCTCTGTCCTTCCATGGCCCTGGACAAGAAGCCTGTCTTCTCTCTCCCCATCTGTCATTTAACTTCTAACTTAGTCTTCAAATCTCAGCTCAAGTGTCACTTCCTCAGGGGAGTGTGGAACCCTTTGGATTAAGTCTCATGCCCTGTTCCATCTCAGTTTCCTTCATCACACTAATCAGAGTTTGTAATTGTGTGCCTGTGTGTCTGCTTGATCACCATCTGCCTCCCACTGTGAGCTTTAGAGGCAAAGGCACGTGTGTCTGTCCTTAGGGCATCAGTGACTGTGCGTGGCTCAGGTTAGGTGCTGGCAGCTATTTGTTTGCATGAATTAGAAATTGGAGGTAGTTGCCCTGAAGAAGGAGTAAGTGGAGAGAATCTTTGTCTTGATGAGAGAAGTTAAGAGCAGCCTGTTTTGGGGACTACAAGGACAGCATTTCTCAGAGAGTGCCCCCCCCCACCATGGTGATTTAGGAGTCAGTGAAGTCCTATTGTTAAGGCATACTGGTGGAGGCTGTGTGGTAGTTTCTGACATGTAGCAGGAATTCCTGCCTCGAAATTGATTCATAAGTGCCTGGTTAAAAGCCAACTTCTTTTTCTTTTTGCTTCTAGCACCATGTGGCCCCAGTTCTGTACTCAGAGATCTCAGTGATGGCCAAACTTTGTGGGGCCAGAGCTGTGCATTCCATTCCTGCTTACTCTCCCATTAGGCCAGTGTCTTGTTTGTAAGTCAAATATCAGTTAGATTACAATTTGGGATGTGATATGCGGGAGCATAATCTCGAGATAACCCCAGCCGTAACTTTTTGTCCAATTCTTCTGTTGCACACTATCTAAAAACAAAGTGAGTCAAAGAATAAAAATGGCAGAAGAGAAATAGAGTAAGAAATAACTCAGATTCTGTTTTATTCAAAGATTCTGTATCCTTTTGAATTCTAGAGGTTTTCAATTCCACACTTTCAGAGACTAAGATGGAGGGTAACATTGTTTCAGTTAATCTGTTTCACTGAAATAATTTAATTCAGTAAATACGTATTGAATTTTGTATCTCAGTGAAAGGTGTAAAGAAATACAAGTTGTTCCATGACCATGAAGTTTGTACCTACCCAGGAAATATGGCATACACCTGTGCCATGAGGTCCTAATAATGAGAGAGTCAGATAAAGAGGGCCATAATAGGACCTGAATAGGGGCTGGAGTAGTTACAGGGTGTTTTTATAGGGAGAGCATAATTTGAGCTAGCCCCCATGGATGAGTTGATTTAGGAAAGTTTGCACAGAAGGGAGAGAGAAAGGGCTTTACAGGCTGAGAAAGCCCCATGTGTGAAAGTTAAAGTGAGAGAAAGAGCAAGAAGGCTCTTTTCACACTCCAGAGGGAGTGAAGCCTTGTAGTGTAGGGATGAGAAGTTAGAGAATGGAGGGCTATGAAGAGATCCCTAGCCTTTGGGTGAGACCCTTGGAGGCCAGGTTGCAGGCGCTGAATGCTTGCAAGCAGGGGAAGTCACATCATAAAACCTCTGCTTTCAGAATGTTATTTTGATTACAATTAGCAAGGGGGTTTTGATGAGGGAGAGGTTGGAGCCAGTGAGACTGCCTGGAAGGTTGTAGTGGCTGACACCACAGTGGTGGCAGGAGAAACTGAGAGGGAGGGAAGTGTACAAAATAGGGTTCACCTCCTGCACTGTTGGTGGGAATGTAAATTGGTGCAGCCACTATGGAGAACAGTATGGAGGTTCCTTAAAAAACTAAAAATAGAACTACCATATGATCCAGCAATCCCACTCCTGGGCATATATCCAGAAAAGAAGAAAACTCTAATTCAAAAAGATACATGTACCCTAGTGTTCATAGCAGCACTATTCACAATAGCCAAGACATGGAAGCAACCTAAATGTCCATCAACGGATGAATGGATAAAGAAGATGTGGTACATATATATATAGCGGAATATTACACAGGCATAAAAGAGAATGAAATAATGTCGTTTGCACCAATATCGATGGACCTAGAGATTATCATACTAAGTGAAGTAAGTCAGAAAAAGACAAATATTGTATGATATCACTTATATGTGAAATCTACAAAAAATGATACAAATCAACTTATTTGCAAAACAGAAACAGATTCACAGACATAGGAAACAAACTTATGGTTACCAAAGGGGAAAAGGAGAGAGGGATAAATTAGGAGTTTGGGATTAGCAGATACTATATATACTATAGTATATTACTATATATAAAATAGATAACAAGGACCTACTGTAAAGCACAGGGAATTATATTCAACATCTTGTAATAACCTACAATGGAAAAGAATCTGAAAAAGAATATATATATATACACACACACACACATCTGTATACACACATATATATGTATGTATAACTGAAGCACTTTGCAGTACACCTGAAACATTGTAAATCAACTATACTTCAATAAAATAAAAAACGGACAATACTGTACTCTTACCAAAAAAATAGCGTTCAGAGGAAGAACTGGTAGTTCCATGTCTGGATTCACAGTGGAGAAGACAAAGGAAGAAACAAAGGGATATGAAGCCTGGGTGAATGGAAACTTAGTTCCACGATCACCAGGACCAAGGTTGGGAATGGATGCCAAGGTGGAGTGGACCAGAGGAGCGAGGTATCTTAAAGCAATGGTGGATAACTGGGGGTCAGTAGAAAGATAAAGGCTGGGGATATAAATTAACGCATCATCAGAACCTGGTGAACTAAATAAACCCAATGAACACAAATTTGGAGTTTTACTGGGCATTTAAGTAGGAAAATAAAGAACTTGTATAACCTTCAAATACAGACGTGTAGTCGATCAGTAAGTTGTTTGTTGGTATAGAAAACATCCCCAGTTTACCAGTTTGTATCACCTTCCTCACTACCTCTGGTCCACTCACCACTGTCCTCTGCCCAAGTGCTGCAGTGGCCATCTGGCTGGTCTTGCTTATGTCCTCAGCCACCTGCATTCTCAGCTCCTCACAGCAGCCCAGGTGATCCTTTTCGTGTAAGTCAGATCCTGTGGCTCTGCTTCTGGCCTGCAGTGGCTTCCTACCTCATTCAGAACATAAGCTGAAGCCCTTCAAAGGGCCTATGGGGCCTGGCCCGGCCCCTTCATCTGTCACTGCTTTCCCTCGCTCACTCTGTGCTGCCACCCTTGCCAACTGCTGCTCCTCACACACATAGGCACACTGCCCCCAGGACCTTTGCACGTTCTCCCTTTGCTTGGAACACTCTTCTTCCCAGTGTCTGTAGGACTTGTTCCCTCGCCTCCTTCAAATCTTTGCCAGTCGGGCCTTTCTTTACCCTCCTGTTTAACATGGCTGTCCCCCTGACTTTCACTCTGGGCTTGCTGCCCTACTTTACCCTTTTCCCTCCACAGCCTTTAGTGTCTTCTAATACCCAGACTGTTTACTTATCTGTGTGCCAGTCTGCCCCTCCAGAAGGGAGGTTCCATGAGAGCAGGGATTTCTGTCTGTATCACTCACCGTGGCAGCCTCAGTGCCTGCACAGCGCCAGGGACTCAGTGATCACTTGTTAGGTGAATGAACAAAATTCTGTTAGAAGCTTCTTTTTTGAGTGGCATTTTTGTGACATCTTTGAGATCAGCTGTCAATAATTTTTATCTTCATATCCAGGGATAGTCAGCACTCAGTGAATGTTGAATAAGTGAATAGAACCTAAAAAGTAAAAATGCTAACATGTTGCATTATCTAGTTCCGGAAATTTCCATGACTAAGTGGAACCTTTAAATGGTGATGTGGGGAGGGGTGTGGAGGAATAGTTTTGCTTCATTTAGCTGAGCTTCCACTTGTGCTTCAGAATTAACATAGCAGTTTGGCAATTCTTTCATTATTACTAGGATTATTAATTGGATGCTATTTTAAAATTTGGCCCCTAAACTCTCAGCTGATGTTTTAGGAGATTATACTATACAGGGTGCAGAAATTGCTGGGGCTGACTGCAACTGTTCATGGCCAAGTAAGGAACAGCATAGGCAAGAAGCATAGGGTGGATTCAGTTGTGCCTCTGGGAGACCTGGTGACAATGGTTCATGGTCTCTGGGAAACAGCTGCCTGGGCTTCCTTCCGCAAAAGGGATCTTGATTTTGTTACCTGGTGGGTGCTTTTTATAAATAAAGAAAATAAACAACCTTGAGAGACTGAGGGGGGTTAAAGAGAGAAAGGGAAGAACAATGTGCAGAAATTGTTCTTTTATTTGGGAGCATTTACTTGAGAGGTCCCTCTGAAGTTTGCTTTTGTTTTATTTGGTATCACTTTCATCTCTTCCCAGGGGATGCATATGTCTTTGGAAGGAATGCATGCAGAAAAATAGGCTGTAGGAGGCCCGAATGAATTCTTGAAAGTTTAACAAGCTTCTGAAGGACAGAGCAGCTCCAAGAAGCTGGGCTGTTACCGCATCTTGAAGGTTGAGATTTGGGAGAACCAGTGATGGTGTCCCCTGCTGCCAACATTCATGTGGTTTGTTGATGATATGACTAAAGGGCCAGGTTCTTATTTATATTTTTAGGTGGGCCTTTTTAAGGGAGTTCAGACAGTAGGGAAATATAGCACACAGCGACCTGGAGAACAGCAGCAGCAGATTATGCCTTTGCTTAACTCGAGGGTTAAAACAATCCATAGAAAATTGTTTGGGGTTTTTCTGGCTGGTGAAAACACTGTACAGCCCTTGTTTTCAAATGCACTGTCTATAAAGGGTCAAAAGAAAGTTCAAATATAATTAAAGCCTAGAGAACGAGGCTGTACACACACATAGCCCAAAGATCGTCCATGTGACATTCCCTAAGGCTATTACCTGGCGTCATTTGGCAGGATGTTTAAGTCAATGGCAGAGCTATTTTCCTATCTCTGCCTAAAAGTGCCAGAGATATACTGGGTGTTTGGTCTGGGGTCAAAAGGCATTCGAAAAGAAAGAAACATCAGAGACAAACCTTTTTTGGTTTTAAATTGTCTTATCTGTGTTTGAACTCATTTCTGTCCTAATTGAAAGGGACAACTCATAGGGTAACTAAGAGAGTGAACTTTGGTGTCCAAGGTGAAAGTGAATGAGAAACAAAAATATTTCTCTGGTGAGTTTTGTGATGAGAAGCAGGAAATCTGACCCCATGGAGCTCTAAAGTCGTTTCTACATCTTTCTTTTTTCCATCGAAGAGGTCACATTCATTACATAGCACAGTTCTTGGAGGGAGTCCTTCGCTTTCAACAAATGAGTTAAAATGTTTATATCCAAAAAATAAAAGGTGTATTTTCAGCAGAGTTTCTTTGATTAGGAAAAGAAAGACACTGCTGTGTCCTACCATTTTTTTTTCCTGATTGTCTATTGTATTTTTGACAAGTGCCCTCACTTCAAAAACTCTGTGTTTTAATTCTAAATTCATAATATCTCTCTTATCCAACTGATAAGATTATCAAGGTTCTTTTTTTCTGTTTCCTCTGCTGTTACCTAGTGCTTGTAATTATCTTTCCTTGATGTTGGACAGGGGAGGGGATAAGGAGAGAATATACAGCAAAAATCAGTCATGTTTTATTCAGTGGCCCATCCTGTTTGTTGATTTCTCCATCCCTCCATCCATCCACCCATCCATCTATCCATCCATCCATACATACATACATCTGTCCATCTATCCATCCATCCATACATCCACCCATCCATCCATACATCCACCCATCCATCCATATATCCATCCATCCATCCATTCATCTATCCATCCATTCCATCTGTCCACACACGAACCCATCTTATATTCGTTGATCATATACTATGAACCAGGCAAGCTAGGATCTCTCCCATGAAGGAGAGTAGACCAAATAGGCATTTATAGTGGAAAAATGTTAAAATCAGGCAAATTCAATCATGAGAGGATGTTATCACCTGTTTTTAGGGGTTTCAGGCAAAGTTTCAGGGAAGAAGTACTGTCTCAACTGATACAGGAAGGATGAATTGAAGTTTGGCTGGATGAACACTGTGTGTTTGGTCTTGGGTATGGTTAAGAGGTGAAGAAGAGTTTCCAGAAGAAGAGTTGTGTTTCTGAAGTCCTTGCAAATTCAGAACTTCCCTAATTGAAGAATAATTCTGACAAAAGATGGTGGATATTTCCTTTTATTAGCTAATATGGCGCCACCCTGTGGCCACTCCGTAAACAGAGTTTAGCGTTCCCTCGGCTGGGCCAGCTTCGAAACTACAATTCTTGAAGAATTTTAACATTTTGGGTGGATTTAACATTCAAATTAATGTGAGACCATATTAATGTTTTTTAATATCATATTATTTCAAAGCTGCATAATTCACGTTCACATCAAATAGGACCAAATTCTGGAGAGTTTAGCTCATGGCCATTTGATGGAATTGAAAGTAGTTCAGCATGGGTAGCATATAGACCAGAGAGTAGTAATAGGTTAGGAAGGAGATGGAGGGAAGGAAGAATAGCGGGAGAGGAGATGGATAATCAAAGGCCCTGATCATCAAAGGCTGTGAACCACGACAAGAAGATTGCAGTGGGTTGCCTGTCAAGAATGTTAAGGAGGGAATGACAAGGTCAACCTTAGGCTTTTCTTCAAGTTTTAATAGAGAAAGTTGGAATTAGACTGAGGCTATGTATGGGTTTTGGATATTTGCAGAATATTCCCCTTTATTTCTAATTAGACTTTGGTTATAAACAATATAAGCTTTCATAGTTTCAAAATACTTCTGTTTTTTGTTTTGTTTATTTGTTTGTTTTTGAAATGTCCACTAAGTACCTTGGAAGAGACAATAAAATACATGGCTTAACCCCAAAAAGATTGGGTAGAGGCTCAACCCAGACTTGGGATCTAAGGTTGGGGGAGAATTTGATTAGCAAATCATACTTGGGGGTCCCTGGTAAAATAGGTTAAGGAAAACATGAGTTAGACAAAGTTAAATTTCTTTTCTGTGGGACTTCTTAGAGCCTTGAAAGCATTCATGTCTGTTGTGCACCTTTATGATTAAGGCATGCAGCGTGTGCCACACTTGTTTCACCACTAAGGAAGCTTCACTCTGGAAATAGACATTATAGTCTGGCTGAGAGCTTGTTATCTATTGCCACAGTAATGCTGCATAACCAGCAACTATAACATCTCAGTGGAATACAATAATAAAAATGTATTTAGCTTGCAAGTTTGGGGGGTTCAGCTGATCTTGATCTGGACTTGGCTGATTCCAGCTAATCTCACTCACGTGTCTCTCTCTGGTCGGGTGTGGATTGGGCAGGCAGCTCCTCTGATCTGGGCTGGGTTTGCTCACATGTCCTGGAGTTCAGCTGGCTGTTGGATGATCTAGGATAGCTTTAGCTAGGAAGACTGGGGTCACTTGTCTCTGCTATATATGGCTTTCATTCTGAGGCACGCTAGACCTAGCATGTTCTCCTGGCCATGACAGAGGAGCAAGAATGAGAGCGGAGCCAGCAGTGCATGTATTTTTCAGCATTTGCTTGTATCGTGTTAATATCTCATTGGTCAAGGGAGTCACAGGCCAGTCAGAGTAGGAGGACACTGCAAGGTTACATAGCAGAATGTAGATACGGGGAAGGAGAAGACTCAGGCTCTGTTTGCAGTCAGAACCCTGGAACCCAACTTGAGAATTGCCTGTTGAGATCACAGTCAACTGAGAGTGAGGAATGAGGTCAGACTTTTCAGTATGCCATGGCCACAGACTGTACTTTTAGTTCTGATAAGCAATCTCACAGATAGATGTCTGGGCCAGGTCAAGTGAGAGAGAGTTCATCTGGTTCCCCACAGGACTTCTATTATCTTTCTGTGGAATCATTTCAGGGCTGAAAGGATTGTGGTCATCAGCTAGTTCTAGTTGCATTATGTTGGAAATGAATAAACAGAGGCCCAGAGAGGTTAACTGGCCAGCCTAAAACCACTCAGCTAGCTAGAAGCCAAGCTGAGCCTGGAACCCAGATGTTCTCTCAATCTCATTGGGTTTTAATAACCTCAAAGAAACTGTGTTTGGGGTGAAGGGGAGGCGGTGGAAGGGACTGAAATTGTGTTTGCAATCGTTGTATATGAACAAATCACATTCCTTCTGGAGGGACTATAATAAAAGTAATTTTTAAAATAGATAATAGATGTCTTTGGAAGGACAAAGTAGATAGTTAAAAATTGAGTTGCTGAATACTGTGACTGGAGTTTTTTTTTTTTTTTTTTTCAGAGGAAAAGTGGGGTGTGGTTTGAAGTGGGAAGGGCCCTCGGTTGGGTAAGTCATTTCACTTACTACAGCCTTTGTTTCCCCACCTGTGAACATTAGAAAAAGAAAGCAAAATGAGGACTGCTTAACAAATTGGCACGTGGTCTTTGCACAGGGGCCATGCTAACCTTTGTATTGTTCTCGTTTTAGTATCTGTGCTGCTGAAGCAAGCACTGATGGGAAATCCTTGGTGATATGTTTTTGTTTTCGGGGTTTTCTCTCCTCCGCTCCCTCCACACTCCCAAGGATTTCTGCTGCAGAGGACTTCCGAGAAGAGAGGAAAGAATTTGTATTCTAGCTCCTACTTTGTCAAACAGCAGATAGAATCATGAAGGCAGATCTAGCCTTCCAGAATAGGAGCTACATTAACACCTAATTTAGCGGACAGGGGTGGGGGACAATTTATTCTATATAAATCAAATTTTGCTCATGAAATTTTACCCAGTTAAGCATTATCAAATAAACTAGATATTTTTATGATGGAAATACTTCCACAAATATTACGTATATTCCCCTGATTTACTAAACAGAAAACAACGGAAACTTTGCACCCATTTAGACATCAGTTATTGAACTGTGTGGTAATACAACAACGTGCCTTGTAAAGAGCCATGTAGTGAAAGGCATTTTCTATTGTTATTATTTGTGTTTGCTTAAGGACTGCTGGAGTATGTTGGACTACTTGCCATCAAACTGAGTTTTGAGAGACATACTTTTTAAATTCTTTTTTTTTTTTTTTTTTGGCGGTGCCAGGAGGCTTGTGGGATCTTAGTTCCCCCACCAGGGATCGATGGAACCCAGGACCCCTGCAGTGGGAACGTGGAGTCCTAACTACTGGACCGCTAGGGAAGTCCGACTTTTAAAATTCTTGTATTTTATTTTCAGAGTGTTCCTCCATACTTCCTTATTGTCAGTTGATTAGCTGCATTTTGGGGCTGCTCAGATAGATTTGTTCTCAGATCCATTCTTGACTGTTTCCTGTTCCTCTCCGTGTTGCAAGGAACCACATTTCCCAGGCTCTCTTGCCCTCTGGTGTCCAAGGGGAGACGTAAGGGTATCTCTCCGGGCCCCTTTCTGCTTTCTTTGGTATCTCTAGGAACAGCTGTGTCTCTTCCATAGCTTCTGCTCCCACCAAACTTCTTCTTTTTCCACAGCAGCCTATCCTGTTCTAGTCTTGCTGGTTGTCCCCAGTCTCTGGGCTCTGATAACACCTCTTCCTTCCATCATCCCTCCTGCCTAGGCAAGCTAGCAGTTCTCCACGGGTGCTGGTCTCTGGGCTGCCTCCCTGTTCCCTCTGTGGCCTCTCGGCCATTCCATCACTCTGTAACCATGCTCTTGGCTTGAAAGATCTGGAGTATTTCTGTTTTCTGGTTGTCTTTGACAGATAACAGAGGTTGCCTTCTCTTGCAGCTCTTTCTCTCATTCTAATTTGCTTCTTGCCATCTACTCTGAGGACACCAGCCAGCTTAACCAGTTTACTTTATTGGACATAAATATGCAAACCTGACTGAGCACTAGAGCAGAATAATCTAGAGCCTGGGCTCCGGCAGCACAATGTGTGGGTTCCAATCCCAGCCGGACCACTCATTGGCTGTGTGACTGGGCAACTTTCTTAACCTTTCTGAGACTCACTCTTTTCATCTGAAAGATGAAAGTAATTGCAGTACCTATGCTGTCTCTTAAGGGCAACACCTATGGAGGGGAAAGGAAGGATGTGGGACTGGGCAGCGGGAGAAGCTGGGCTGCGATGCAGTCTTAACAGCAGCCTCAGTCAACCCCGCAGGGAGCTCTAAAGCGGGTCGGGCCTTTATTCACTGATGTTGACTACTGGAGGCCGCTGACAGGGGGTGGTGCTTGACCTTGGGCGGAGCAGCTTTCTTCAGTTGAGGGCAGTTTTTTACATTATGCCACAGCTCTCGGAGTAGCAGGGGAATCAGATCTTCAGTTCCCGGAGGGGTCTGGTCATTGCATCACAGTGTCCATCACACGTTTCCACGTGTGCAGTTGTGAAAGATAAATGGCTAATCCATGAGAAGTGTGTTGCTTGGTGCCTAGTACTTGGTGAAGGCTCAACAATAGTAGGTATCATTATTGATGGATTAAATATAGAAGTCCAATAAGTGGTAGGTATTTGGAGAGTTTTTCCTGACTTCCTGTCCATGACCCCATCCTAGAGAGTCCAGGAAAAGCTGCATAAGTGGTCTGTCGGTAACTAAGGTGCTGTGGCTTCTACACATACACTATTAAACACATTTATATTTTTATACTAATGTTAATGTGGTATCTTTAAATATGGCTTACCCATAGGTTCTTTTTTTTTTTTTTAATAAATTTATTTATTTATTTACTTTTGGCTGCATTGGGTCTTCATTGCTGCGTGTGGGCTTTTCTCTAGTTGGGGAGAGTGTGGGCTACTCTTTGTTGCAGTGCGCAGGCTTCTCATTGTGGTGGCTTCTCTTGTCGTGGAGCACGGGCTCTAGGTGTGCGGGCTTCAGTAGTTGTGGCTCACAGGCTCTAGAGCACAGGCTCAGTAGTTGTGGCGCACGGGCCCAGTTGCTCCGTGGCATGTGGGATCTTCCTGAACCAGGGCTCGAACCCATGTACCCTGCATTGGCAGGCGGGTTCTTAACCACTGCGCCACCGGGGAAGTCCCCCATAGGTTCTTATATCTTTATTTTCCGAGGTATTCAGGTATTTAGCATCAAATTCGATAGGCATTAATATGGCCCTTGCTTTTTGAACACTTATGATGTAGCCATGGGGCTAAGCATGCATTATCTCATCAGTTCTCAGGACAACTCTCTGGGTGCTGAGATTCCCGCTTAACGGTGAGGACCCGAGGTCAAGGAGGTTAAATGATCCGCCCGAGGTCACCCATTCAAGGAGTAGCAGCTAAGTTCCCCCACCAGGGCTGCAGCCCCAGACTCACATGCGCCTACGCTTTCAACTACACATTTTCACAATTTAAACAGCAGTAGGGGAAACCTTCTCCTCTGAAAATAACTCTAGCACAGTGTAGGTGTTGTTTTGGTAGAAACATTTCAGCTGCTGCCATAAAACTCGTCTCCCAAATGGCTCTGTGAGAGCAAAGCTGGGCAGACTCTGCTTGTGTTTAAGAAGCGAGCCTTATGGCTCAGCCACAACACAAATGATTTGTTTTCCTGGCCCTGTTGGCGAAGTGATTTAATTTCTGGATTTCCCTGAGGAAAAAGCTGTAACAAATAAATTTCTTTGTAACTGGATGTTTAAAGAGGAGCCACGTGGGAAAGTCATGATGGGAAGCCAGGTACGTTTTCATTCACTGAGTGATGCAGTGAGCAGGGCAGGGACGGGGAGGGGGGTAAGTGCATGGGTAGAATTCACTAGGTAGTGTTACTTCCTAATATTTGGCTCTCTGCTTTTCATCAAGAAATGATTATTATAATCATCTAAAGCCCCACAAGCAAGGTGGGTGTTTAGGAAAGTGGGTGTTCATCATTGTTGTTGGAGAACAGCAAGTTAGGTCACATTTCTTTACATCTGAATAGAAGTAATGCCTCTTTTTCTGTAGAAAAAAAATACTTTTTCAAAATTGGGTGTATGACACTAATGAGAAGTCTAGGAAGCTGTAAGGTCAGGGATTTCTAAAAGTGTGTTCTGAGGATCTCTATTTCTTGGATATATCAGTTAGGATGGTTTAGACCATCTATAGCAAAAATGTAAAGTGACTGTCACATAAAATATAACGGTGAAAATTCATGCAAAAAAATTCAGAGTTAGGCCCTCCGTGATTTCACAGTATTGTCAAGAGTCCAGGCTCCTATCTTTCTGTCCCATCCTCCTAATCCTGTGGCTTCCATTTTCAAGGTCACTCTGAGGCCAGTTTAGTTTTGGCCACCATGTCTGCAGTCCAGATGGGCAACAGAAGGGAGACCTCTTTGTGGAGGCAGCTCCCTCAGTTTCTGCAGCCTTCCTGGAAGTTCCATAGAACACTTCCATTTATATTTCATTGGCCAGTATGTGGTCACATGATCAGACCTAGCTGCAAGAGAGCCAGGAAATGTAGTGTTTAGTTGAGCACACTTGAAGCTGTCTTACTGATGATGAAGAGAATGGATATTGAGTAATGACGAGCAATTTGTGCTACCTTTTGGACTGCAGTACAAATGCCTTGACCAAAAATTTAGACATGTTGGAGTTAACATTAAAAGGTGACTTTTGTTGGTGTGTGTCATCTGCATAATCCTCAGCGTCTTTAGTGGGCTGATGTGCATCAGAACATACAGAGCTCCGAAATGTGCTTGACTCTGGCCCCCTTTCCTGGAGGAAATAGTATTTGAGAAGCACACTTTCTTCATGTCATTCAATAAATATTGATCAACTGTTGTGTGCCATGCACTGTGCCAGCCCTTACCAGTGTCTGGGACCTACATTTCCCACATTTATTTGATCACCACCTCCTCTACTCCCCGCTGCCCCTAAAGCTTATTAATACCTCAAGGAGGAACTAGTTTGCTAAATATTTACTTGGAGGTGCTCATTGTAGGGGAAACCTTCATGCCCAGCATAGGGGTTGAAAGAGACACATGTCTGTATCAGTTACCTATTGCTGGGTAAAACCCACCTCAAAGTTCAGTACCTTAAAATGATACACTTTTATTATTGCTCACAAATTCATGGGTTGGCTGGGTGGTTCTTGTGGCCTTGGCTGGGGTCACTGGGAGCACATCTGTGATCACTTGTTTGGGTGCAGCTGGGGGCTGGCTGGTCTCAGAGGACATCGGTTGGGACCCTGGGATTTCCTCCACGTGGTCTCTTCATCTGCAGCTGGCTGTCCCAAGTTTCTCACGGTGGTCAATGGTCCAAGAGAAAGAGTAGAAGTGCATGAAGCCCCTTGAGGCCAAGGTTCTGAATTAACACAGCCTAACTTCTGCCAAAACAAATCACAGGATTGGCCCAGATTAAGTTGGGAATACAGGCTCCATCTTTTATTGAAAGGAGCCGTAAGGTCATATTGCAAAGGGTGTGGAGAGCTAAAGAAGGAGATAAACGGAGCCATTTCAACACTCAATCTGCTAGTGTCCCAGGGAGGAGAAGTTTAACCTGTAGGATACCTGATCCTTTCTGTACTTTTCTCCTTCGCTCTTTTCACCTAACACACCCAGTCAAAATGGGATTAAATCAGTTGTCTTTGCCTGCCTCACTGTGTTGAAGTTCCCAAAGCTCAGTCACCAGCTGGTGGATAAGACTTTGGAGTAGGTGGGCTCTGCCATGGGTCCTTTTGTTCTTAATCTTCAGTTTGTTTCAGGTGTTGCAGAGGGGCAGATCTGATCCTACTTCTTGCCGATACATTCTGTAATGTTGGGCATGTTACAACCCTCTGAAACGTGCAGTCACCTCATCCATTAAAAGGGTGCATGGTGATCCCTATCTCAGTGTATTCAAGAAATTATCTGAAAGTCACATACGACCATTGCTCATAATACCTAACGCTGACGTGGTACTAACCTTGTGCTGGGTGCATTTCTCCACAAACCTGTGAGATACGTGCTCTGATGATCCCATTCACAGTTAACGCTACTGAGGCATGAAAAGGTTAAGTAACAAACCAAGGTGATGCAGACCCGAGGTTTGCACCCAGGCACCAGGCGGCTGGTCCTATCTCACAGTCAGGCTGAAGAATTGCCTCTGAAGTGTGAGTCACTTAAAAATGAGAGAAATAAAGGTCTAATTTTGACAGAATTGAGAGGGATGGGAACATGACTTAGGTTTTTAAAATTAAGTTTGGACTCTTAGTACAGAGCCTGTCCTGACAATTTACATACCTATTTCTTGCAGGTACATTTGACATTCAAAAGCAATCAGATTGTATTCTCTGTTCTTTGAGGGATTACTGGTTTCTGTGCATCTTGAAGGTTACATTTGCAATCAGCATTAATTTCACTGTTAAGCATTTTCCTTCACATTAGTTACAGGATCCTTCCTTTTTCTTTTCGTTTTTTCTTCTTTTTTTAAGACTAGTTGGGTTCTAGTGTAGATGATATGTTGTGAGATTAGGTGGGACAACTCACTCAAGTTCATTGTTCAAGAAGCCGTATTAGCTGCAGAGAGTGAACTCAGAGCTTGGCTGAACCGTGTGGGTTGCTAATCTAGTGTCACAGAGCAGTGTGCTCTGTTCTTCCCCATTTTAGTCCAAAATGCCCCTTGAACTGGATGGAGTGGGTGAAGAAGGCACAGGACATTAATTGAGAGTGATTCTCCCACTACATTTTATGATTCACTCGAGGGAGTCACACTAAACTACATGAACAAAGGGAGGAATTCCCCTGGAAGCCAAGGTCAGAGAAAATCATATGAAGAAAAAGATAAGTGATGTCCATTTGCTTTTCTATTTGTCTTAGTCCGTTCAGGCTGCTATAACAACATACCACGAACATGATGGCTTATAAACAACAGACGTTTATTTCTCACAGTTCTGGAGGCTGGAAGTCTGAGATCAGGGTGCCAGCAGGGTCCAGTGAGGGTCCTCTTCCTGGTGCAGACATTCCTTGTATCCTCACATGGTAGAAAGGGCTCAGGAGCTCTCTGGAACCTCTTTTATAAGAGCAGTAATCCTATCCTCCACCCTCATGACCTAAGCACCTACCAAACGCCCTACCTCCTAATACCGACATCTTTGGTATTTCATGAATATTGGGGGGACACAAACATTCAGCTCATAGCAATATTCAAGCAGATTTTTAAAAAGTCATTGCATGTAGAGTGGTTATAATTTAAACAAAAAGTCATTTATTGGAGCAATATTTATGAAAAGAGAGCAGTTCTTGGGATGCTGCATAATGAGGCAGAATGTTAAAATATTGGTTGGAGGACCCACGTGCCTGGTTGTAATTACATTTTGGTTGGTGTCATATGGATAAGGAATGGCAGCCTCTTTTTTAACTCTTCGTATATTGAAATATTGGGATCTTTAAGTAGAGAGGAAAGGAAACTATAATGTAATTCAAGACACTGCACTTGATTTTCTGGCTTCCAGGGGATCACATGGGTTTAAAACACTCCTTAATTGGCTGCATTTTTAATTATAGGAAAACAGAAGGAGCTTTTCCTTTCACCTATACAAGATCCCATGAAGAAATCTCTACCTTATCTTGTAATTCACAGGCCAGAGGATCGAGTTTGAATAGATCATTATTTACCCAGATGTGTTTATAAAATACTAGTAATTTCACTAGTAATAACTAATTTATATGGAATTCTTGCTATATGCCGTGTACCATTTTAGCGTTTTACTTGTAATAACCCCTTTATCCTCACAATAACCCTTTGAAATAGATACCATCATTACCACTATTTTACAAATGAGGAAACCAAGGCACAGAGATCTTAAGTAGCTTGCCTAAAGTTACACAGCAAGGGAGTTGCAAAGCTAAGATTCAAACCCAAGCCATTTTAATTGGTACCCTACAGCATTCCCCAAGTATCAGTCATTCACATACCACCTTCATGCTTTTTGCCATGATTGTATTCTCCTTCTATTATTATTTCATGTTTTCCACTTTTATTTAACTGCAAATATAAATGTATTTAAGAAGGAAATCTTCAATCATTACCTTAAATGGAAAACTATCCTGTGCCACAAATAGTAGAGATAGCCAATAAAAATTAAAAAATGAAAACCAAATAGTGTCATTCAGTCCTAAGTAGAAGCCAATGCCTGCTGAAACCCAAGGCAGAGACCTGCCTTCACTGTACTGAGAGAGAGAAAGAGGAGAGAGAAAAGCAAAGGTTAGAGTGAGTTTGAAGACAAAGTTGAGGCTGTCTCTCTCTTTTTTTTTAATATATACTTATTTATTTTTGGCTGTGTTGGGTCTTCGTTGCTGCACGCGGGCTTTCTCTAGTTGCGTGAGTGGGGGCTATTCTTCTTTGCGGTGCGCAGGCTTCTCATTGCGGTGGCTTCTCTTGTTGTGGAGCATAGCCTCTAGGTGCGCAGGCTTCAGTAGTTGTGGCACGCGGGCTCTAGAGCGCAGGCTCAGTAGCTGGGGCTCACGGGCTTAGTTGTTCCGCAGCACGTGGGATCTTCCGGGACCAGGGCTCGAACCCTTGTCCCCTGCATTGGCAGGCGGATTCTTAACCACTGTGCCACCAGGAAGTCCTGAGGCTCTCTTTGATGTTATCACAAGGGGTGTGTGTGTGTGTGTGTGTGAGAGAGAGAGAGAGATGGAGAGCCAGCTTTCTTGATTCCGTGTTACACTCTGGGAATCACTTGTCTAAAATAGGAAGATATGGTGCTATCTTCAGAATTAGGGAAAGTGAAGCGGAGAATGGTGAGATGAATTCAGGCCTCTAACAGTTCAGCCAATGCAGACAACGGTATTGTCTGAATTATTAACCCTAAAGTCACTCGCTAGTTCATCTGGTCCCTAGACGATCCTTTCAGGTTGCTTTGTGGAAAGGACTATGGGTAGTTTTTACCAAAGTTATTATCTATAGAAGAAGGTCTAGTTACCCCTGAGTTTTAAACCAAACTATTAATACTTAGAAAATGGCCTTAAATTAAGCCTTGCTTCAACCTTGACACATACCTAGTGGTTTGAAACTTTAGAGAATCTTAGGTCTCTTTCAAGGACATACTGGAGATCATTGGAATGGTGCCCCTTTCTTTGTTAGTAGGATAACATTTCCTTTATATATATATATCAAGAGTATATATATATATATATATATATATATATATATATATATGCTCTCCATCATTAATTTAGGGTTATATTTTGGTTATGGTGAGAAAAGCAGAAGGGATCTTTTCATCTCCCAGTTTAACATACATGTTGAGACTCTGTGTTTTCATGTAATGAAGAGGGATCTTCCTTTTAATTCACGGGCCTCTGTAAAAGCAATTCATAGACATCAGCAAGACTCATCAATGTTAACAATAAATTAATCTGCATCTGAAGTTTTTACTGATTATCTGATCACATAATTTCCACATATTCTGATTACATTTTTCAGATGCTTTACACATTATATGAATTCTTAATCAAGATGATTCTATAAGCAGTGCCCTTTCTATATAAGGTGAGCCTTCTCAAGGAGAGAGTGCAGCTTGACAAAAGGTTTAGCAGAAGATGGTGAATGAAACTGGCTTCATCTTGCCCAGCATCCCTATTTCCATTTTTAAATATCAATATAGCTGCAAATAGACAGCATGATATTAAACATAACTTATGTGGCTGGTGAACTATTACAACTGTTTGCTGTTCAGTGTGCTGGTGAACTTCAGAAAGCTTCTGATGGATGTTAGGCCTGGTTAGTTGCTCAGGGTTAGGGAGCAGAGGTGGGCAGCTTGGGGAAGGACAGGTGAACATCTACCTGCACTAAAGCTGCTATGGATTGTGTCTCCAAGGGACTGCTACTCCAATCCAGCCAGGACAGTGTGGTGGGCTGGATGGGCTGCTGTTCGGTGGCAAAATAGAGAACACCTTCATTTGCAGGTTTATCTGGTGGTGCTGTGATGGGCTTCATCTGATCAGTAAATTGTGGCCAGGGCAGATCTCTAACAGTTCTACTGGGGTTTATCTATCTATCTATCTATCTATCTATATCTATAGATATATTTTATTGAAGTATAGTTGATTTACAATGTTGTGTTAATTTCTGCTGTACAACAAAGGGATTCAATTATATTTATAAATATATAAATTCTTTTTTTATATTCTTTTCCATTATGATTTATCATAGATATTGAATATAGTTCCCTGTGCTATACAGTAGGACCTTGTTGTTTATCCATTTTCTATATAGAGGCTTACATCTGCTAACCGCAACCTCCCGGTCCATCCCTCCCCCAGTTCCCCTTGGCAACCACCAGTCTGTTCTCTATGTCTGTGAGTCTGTTACTGTTTTGCAGATAAGTTCATTTGTGTCATGTTTTAGATTCCACATATAAGTGATATCATATGGTATTTGTCTTTCTCTTTCTGACTTACTTCACTTGGTATGATAATCTCTGGTTGCATCCATGATGCTGCAAATGGCATTATTTTGTTCTTATTTAGATGCAGCCTGTGGCTAGGTTTTAGAAACCAGAACTAGCTCTGGAAATACGTCCTGGTTTCAGGAATAAGATTAGTGAGGGTCGGGGTAGTTAGATTCTCAAGGGCATGGACCACGCCTGTTTACTCACCAGTGTACACCTGGCATCTGACACAGTACTGGGTGCATGGCAGGCACTCAGGATTTAAATAACATGTCGAATCAATGAGGGAACAGAGTTAAATTGGGCAACTGATGTTTCTGGCATCATATCATTTTTGCTTGGGGACAGGAAACCACAACAAAACTGGTGTGTGTGTGTTAGAGCTTCCTTAAGAAATAAAATCAATTTCAGTTTTTGGAACTGAAAAAGAATACAGAGAATTATCTTAGAGTGAGTGGCTGGTTTCCCACAATAAGTTTCCCTGATTGAAAAAGATATCTCCAAGCTCTTTCAGAGACAGAGAAAGAGATAACTGATGACTCCTGTCCCTTTCCTTTTTGTGTCTGTGCAGGAAGAAAGAGCCTGCCAGGATTTAGAACAGAGAGAAGCCATGTGGAAAACAAATAGTTTTCTTCTAGACTGTGGGTCTCGAGGATTAGTAGAATATACGAGGAAATAAGGTTCTTTCTCTTGGGAAATTACTAATGCTGGCAGCTTGAAATAGCATGAAAAAGAGTTTCAGTAGTGGCAGGTCTTCAGATAGTTCGCTGGAGAGAAGAGGGGCCCAAGTTGAGTGAAAGCAGAAGGAAAGTCATGTTATGTTAGTGAGTAGTTAAAACAACGCAGCCTGGAGCAGAAAGGCAGCCCCCATGTTCTTAGCACCTACTATGCATCAGGCCGTGGGATATACATATAAATATTAACTATTTTGAGACAGCTGTTATTTGAGATGTCTTATATTTTTCAGATAGATGCTATTATCCCCATTTTACACGTAAGGAATCTGAAATTTATAAGGAGGTCTATGATCAGTCCAGAGACACATTAACAGCTAATATGTGTAATGGGGCTAAGGTTTGAACCCAGGCCTGTCTGATTCAAAAATCCAAGTTCTTTTCCCAGGTGAAGCCATTCCTTGCCTTTCTTATAATTGTATTCTATATTTAGCAATTATCTCAAGTGGTTCATAGCTTTTACCAATTTTAAAGGAAGAGTTCTATTTTTATTGGGAAGGTAATGTTGGATCGCGGACTCAATGTTTGGGTTTTCAGCCAGCTATGCCTCGGGGCCAGGAGGAGCCGTGGTGATGGTTGCGGGAATATCCAGGTGGTCCAAATCCTTGATATTCAAAGCATGCCCCTGGGACCAGCCACAGCAGCATCACCTGGGAGCCTGTTAAAATATAGGGTCTCAGGCCCCACAGCCAACCTCTCAAATCACAGTCTGCATTTTTCAACAAAATCCCCAGGTGATCTGTGTGCATGTAAAAGTTTGAGGAGCTCTGGTCGAAATTACTGTGATTCCAAAGCAGCTGAGTGGTTGGCATATTATGTAAAAGCAATGATACTAGATAGTGACAGTAATAAGTTATTATCCCAGTTTATTGAGTCCTTACTGTATACCAGATGATACGTTAAGAGTTTTATGTAGATTTTCTTATTTAAAACATTTCATTAACCTGTGTAGTGGTGATTTTTGTTCCTCTTTTAGAGATGAGAAATCTAAACCATACGGAGGTTAAGTAACTTGTCCAAAATTAAATAACTCTGATGCCAACTCCGGTGTGTCCGATCCCAACCTGTTGCTGTCCAGCTTAACTACAAACCAGGAGCCCCTGATCACTGGTGTCTGACTGGTGATGATAGGGAAGTTTGAATTACAGCACAGAGCACTGCCAGTTTACAAATCAAGTTCTGTGAAATGAATTTTACTTTATTGACTCGAAATGGTAAGACAAAAATAAGGTTATCTTTCTTGAATAATATCTGGCATTGCTTATGCCATGTGTTGTCTATTTTATTTTTCTTGGAGTAGAATAAATTTTAGACAAAAAAACTTAGGAAGCATTTTTATTGTTCTGTGGATTCTGTTCTAACTTTAAAGGTAACTACCTTTTTTACTTTTTACTGATAATTATTAATAAGATACGATTCAATAGTCCTAATCATATTGATAGACTGACTTAATACTGATAATCAGTAATGCAGTAAAAGATGTTGAACGCAGCTGGCATGAAGAGTTAGAGGAACATTGTTGAGTGCATAAGTTCATGTGATAGTTTTTGTTGTTTATTTCTTCACAGAGTGCTCCTTTTTTTGTTTTTGTCAGATCTTTTTGTTTCATGATTCCCTAGGTGGATGATGCATGTGGACTGAATTGGCAGTGTTTGTTAGAATGTCATTACTATGCTTTAAAGTAATGTTCTCTGCTAATTTGTCCTTTGTTCCCTGGAACAGTGAGCTGACTGCCGTGAGTTTACTGGGTTGTGGGCTTTAAACTTTCTCTTTAACAAGGTTGGGAGGACCAAAGGCACTGTTGTTTTGGTCTTCAATCCATAGACTTTTGGGAAAAAAAGGATGCAAGAAATGTGATTTTTGTGTGTTTTCGGGATTTGGGGGAGAGGAAGAACGGAAGGAGGCAGATCTGCCTGAACCTAAACGTTTTCTTGTTTATCACGTCGCAGTAAAAGAATATGCTAATCCTTTCTTAAATTTCTAGATAATCATAAATAGATTTAATATACTATTAAGACCTACTAGGAGGAAAGATGCTATAGAAGTATATTAAAGGCAATTGGAAAGGATGGCATTTACTTTGGAAACACAACCTTTATTCATGTTCACTGCTGCTATAGTATTTCATTGTAGTAACACTGGTGTATCTTGTTGAGGTTGCTTACCTGGCAGTGTCAAGTATATAAAGCTGTCTGTACCAACTAATTAAAAAAAAAAAAGCTAAAATATAAGCCTTTTCTCGTTCTCAGTAAAAATTTTTATATCCTTACTTTACCATTTGAAAAGGCTGTTTTGTAAATTCACAGACCTTTCCAGTAGTGTGCTGGTAAATGTTTAACAGCTGGCTCCGAGAAGGGGGAGGGAGAAGAAGCTTGTTTTGTATTGTCTGCTGATTGCTGTGGTGTAAATACTCCCACTGTGACCGGAGATGGGAAGAAATACACCCAGCTGTCTCCTGCAGGAGGTGCAAGTCGGCTCAGCACACCAGTGATTTAAGCACCAGGAGATTTGAAAGGGAAGAGGCAGTTAGAGGGAGACAGAGGACAGACAGGAAAACTAAAGCATGTAGAAAACAGTAAGAAACTTAGAGCAAGTTGGGAGGTGCAGGGTTCTGTTAAAGGACTTTGAGTATAAGTGTCTATTCTTTTCCCTGAAAAGGTGGAGATGAAAAAAAAAAAAGTTACTAACAGTGGGGGAAAACTTTACTAAAAGTAGGAAATGGCTGTAGGCCAAAAGACTGAAGAATATCTGCCAAATTTGGTAACCTTTGGAGCAAATCCAAGGAATATCAAAGTATGTCTCTCTTAAAGCCCCAGGAGGCAGAGGCTCTGTAAGACCAAGGCAGAAAGCCTTTACTTGGAAGAGAGCTTGGAGGTACAGGTGGGTCTCCGGGGTTGCAACCCTTGTTCCTGGTTTGATGTTTTCTTTGTTTCTTGATTATGCAATATCCTCCATGTTTCTTCTTTTTTTTCCTTCTATAATTTAGGTTTATATTGTGATCTTTACTTGCTTGTGGTAATAAATTATATTACTTATTATTTTTATATTATCAAGATTTATACTATTTTCTTTTTTTAATAGTTACTGTACCTTTGTTTTTTCCAGCTTTATCGAGATATAATTGACATATAACATTGTGTAAATTTAAGGTATATGAGTATGACATGATGATTTGATATACATATATATTGTGAAATGATTACTACAGTAAGGTTAGCACATTCATCACCTCACAGCATTACCTTCTTTTTTAATTGAAATTTAGTTGATTTACTATGTTGTGTTAGTTTCAGGTGTACAGCAAAGTGATTCATATATATATATATACTCTAACTCAGTGGTTGGAGTTTGTATTTTTCTAATGCAACCTTGTGACATAATTTTTTTTATAAGCAATTTTATTGCTATTTTACAGATGTAGAAATACCATCCCATGTCTTCTGGATCACTTCTTAAGTAAAATATTTTTCTCAACCTATTATACTGGTCTCTTCGGTAGAGTATTATACTTATGTCTGCCTTTATTCAGTAGAATCTGTATTTATGAACGAAAGACATAGTTTTTAAATTATGTTAAATATCTTCTTATTAGAAGCATTAGGGGAATATACCTCATTTTAGAAAGAAGTCCGTCTTTAAAGGGACATGATTTGGAAAAATAACTTGTGTGCCGTAGTTTGTTCTGGAGTAGTCAGGGCGGATGAATGAGGGGTCATTGTGACAATTATCTCAGTGGAGCAGCTGTGAACTGCCAGTCTATCCTGAAAACCTGCTTTTTCACCTAAATGAGAACGGCAGGATGGATGTCCAGGGATTGCTGGGAGCGCGCAGGGCTCCGGGATTTGAGAGGAGAGGAGGCGTTGGGGGGGAGAGGTAGTCAGGTTTTACACCTGCTTTGCTGGAGGCACACAACTCAGTTTCTTCCTCTTGAATCACGTGTAAAGTGGTTGAAATGTGCACATATGGGTGCGGTTGGTATGGCGTTTAGGTGGTGGTTACTCCTGCCTTGGCATCGGTATTTTGGCTGGGGTGCCCACTCTGTAGGATACATTGGCTGAATCTTCATCCCTGAGGTCTGACGTTCAACTTTGGAGGGCAAATGGGTGACCTGGTACAGCCGCGTGCCCACCAGAGCAGCTGCAGGGGCTCCAACAAAGTGTCCGACTGCTTGAGGCCGGATACCGTGCTGTCGGCTCGTTTTCTAGCATATGAGTGGAAAGAAGGAGATGCCCATTAAATACACGGATAGTCTGCTTCTGTTCCTCATGTTTCTCTTTGGAAAACACATTTACCGTTTAATAATATTGCATAATCTAGAAACTGATCACACTGGAATTTCATAGAGGTTAGTATAATTTGGAGGTAGACAGGAAGCCTAATATTTAATGGCTTTTCTAAGTGCTTTGAAAACTCATCATAATGTCAGGTGTGTTGCTTAAGAATTGGCAAGTGGAATCTAAAGTTATTAGCACTTCCCAAATCTGTCTCACAAAATACGATTCCCTCTGGATGCCCCTCAAATAAAGGGTCCCATGGTTAAATAATTGGGAAAAAAGCATAAAATGTTTCTTTTAATATATGGATGACGAACATGAGCGTATTAAAAACAGAAATTCTGCCGTGTAGGAGTCTGTTGACATTAATATAGGTTGACCACCCTGAATCTTTACTCTTGGAACCTTGTTTTGTAAAACATTTTACATTCTCTGGCACATTTGGGAAAAAGCTGATTTTCATTTTATTTTGTTTTATTTTTAGCCATGCTAGCACTTGCGGGCGGATAGATCAGGAGACATGTATAAGTGTGTGTGTGTGTGTGTGTGTGTGTGTGTGTGTGTGTGTGTGTGTGTGTTAGTACCTTAATTTGATGTAGAATTAAAATACTCTTGAGATATATTTCTAGGGCCAAAGTCTCCACATTTTACTATCTTTGCAAAGGATATAATCTCCAGATCTCACTTTAGATATTAGTTCCTATTTATTTTTCTTTAGATCAGCATTACTTGTAATTTAAAAGCGTAAAAAGTTTTCTTTCTTTCTTGGACACTGAAGGTGTTACGGAGGAGGAAAATAGGCAAAAGGTGGCAGCCAGACAGGGAAGTTGAAACAAAGGTTCTCAGCAGCTCACAAGTTATTACAGTTCCTGAATGTGGTTAATCATTTGGGCCTTCCTTTAGGCTTATAGCTTGAATTTTCATAGCCTTCATTGTAGAAGAACCAAAGATTTATTTTAAGGACGAGTTCAGGTGTAGGTTTCAAATTTTCCTCTTCCTGTCGAGAAACCCCAGCCTCTGATCAAGTGGCACTTCTTGTTGGGTGTGAGGCCTCTTACTCATTCCCGGGCAGTTATTTGGCAAGATGCCAGTCAAAAAGCATTTGCTTTATTTGTCGTTGTGCTTGGAATAGTGAAAAGAGTCTTTCTCGGCCACTGTGTCTGGATATTTTGTTGTGGCTGTGGGCACTGTTTGCCCAGCCTCTCACTTTGTGGCCGTGGGTGGGACTCTGCAGGGAGGACCAGTATCCTTACATGTGCTGGCTGCCTGGGGCTTATTCATCCTGAGTCTCTTGCCCCCTCCTCCCCTTCTGGAAAGAGTGAGCTTATCCCAGACCTGTGATTGTCCTGCAGTTCTCAGCCTGCACCAGGCAAGCTCTCAAGAGCCTGTTTCTGACTGGGTGAAGTTTAAAGCCTACTTACTGCTTTTCAGGTAAGAGAACATACTGAAAACTGGCTTTATGAGTGGAAGTTAAGGTTTACCAAGGGAGGTCATTTTGATAATTTTATGTTTTTTTTATAGCTTGTAGTAGGGCTGTCACAGTTTTATTTTTGTGGTCCCTGAAGGTAAGCAGGTACCGGTTTATGAAGTGGCAGAAAATACTTAAAAAGAAAATACTTGTTTGTTTTTAAATTTCTTAGACCATTCAGACTTTCCATGAAGATTATTTTATTTAGTCATTACTGATTTTTTTCTTTAGATTTTCTAATAAGGGAGAAACCTAAGACAAAATAAGATAACAAAGTATATTAGACACTATTGTTTTGTGGTAATTCTGGCATTAATTAGATACAGATTTATTTCGATGTCTCTTTGTATAAAATTTTCCTAAACTTGACTGGAACTCGAATAGATTTTTCAATAAGGCATTTGTCTATATGAGTTGATTGGCTGGTAGGAGTTTTGTGTGTCTGTCATTTAGCATTTTTGCATATTTAAAGATTAACCACCTTTATAGGGGTATATGAGAAATCTCTGTACCTTCTGCCTAGTTTTGCTTTGAATGTAAAACTACTCGAAAAAATTAAGTCTAGCAAAAAAAAAAAATCAACCTGTCTCTTGAAAATGTTTTCTGTGAATACCTAAATATGATGCAATATAGCACAGTGTTAAACATTTTACCATTATGCATGAATTATTAAAAAAACTGAATTACTTTTGTTTTCATAATTAGTAATGAAAGTGTGGGACAGATTTCAATGTCTTATATTTTGATTGCCATTTTTTAAAAAACTATTAAGATAGGCAAAATGATTATTTTAAAAAATTCTCTTCCTAAATAAGAAGTGAGAATGAAAATATACTTTGTACTTATTGTCTTGGAAAGTTGACTGGACAATATGTAAAATTCCATCCTGAAATAAAAGTGGGAATCAATAACTTAGAAAGTTGGTTTTTGGCATTTGGTAATCATATTTTTAAAAACCATTTTTCACATAGTTGCATATATTTACAAAGAAATGATGTTGAAGTATGAAACTCGCAGTGAGTACGGAGTAATTGGCTTCAGATGATTTAGAAAAATCTTTCATATTTGTGTACTTTGTTTTGTTAGGAACCTCTTAGTATCTTTCAAGACATGTTATTATGAAAGAAAATGTAAAACCTTTAGTTTTGTGTGAACCATTGACTAGCCACAGATATTTGAGCATGAAACAGTTTCTATTACAATGGCTGAAATAAACAAAACATGGTCATTAAAATACACTTATTCTAGACAGATGTATATGTGATACATGAATAAAATGCAACATTCCACATTCCGTGGCTGTTTTTAAGGGGGATGAAGAATCTTCCCAGCTGTCTTACAGCCGAAAGAGGGGTGGTAGCCTGAGAACTCCTCTGATAGTTACCTGTTGGAGAGAACATTTTATACCCTTTTTACATTAAAGAGCAATTACATGTGAAGTGATCCCCTCTCCAAAGATATATGGAATGTTTCTAGACCCGTTGGAAAATATGAAACTTTCAAAGGTGCTCGCAGCAGGTTCCGATGTGTTTATTGTGATAGACCCTCCAGGGTGTCAGGGGTCCAGCAGCTCCCTTTCCCAGGTGGGGGTGAGGTCGCAGCATTGCAGGGAGGAAGCAGTCGTCAGGGGAAGGTGCTTACAGGAGACAAGGGGCCAACAAGGCTTCGTATGACTCATCTGTGTACCTACACTTGTCCTCTGTGTCTGAAGTTAAAGCTGCTACTGGGAAGACCTAGGTCCCTGAGGCTGGACCTACAGGCTCATCATAAGATCACGCCACTTCTTTTCACACTTGAATGTGTGTATGAATCATCTGTGATTTGGTAAAACAGCAAATTCTAATACAGCAGGTGTGGGATGAGGCCTGTGACTCTGCATTTCTAAAACTCCCAGGGACTGTCGATGCTGCAGGTTCAGGGACCACTCTTTGACTACCAGACACCTCCCAGACGATTATTTTGAACCTAATGGACATTGTCTAGTCAATGCCAAGCAATGAGTTTGTGAAGCAAATGACAGAGAATGTGATTGAGGTGAACTGACTAGCCTTAGACACCGGCCCTTCACAGGTGATGAAACAGGTGATGTGTCACCCGCTGTTTTCTGGGGAAGGAATGTGCGGTATCATAACCTCTGACGAGCCTCCACAGCTGTCCTTTCCGGGACCTGCCCCTTGCCTCTCAGGACAATCTCGCTTGAGTTGCCACAACTATCCGCTCCCTCCCTCTGCCCGTCAGGAGCCTTCTATGCATCTTGCTCCTGAGTCTTCTAACAGCATCCTCTGCCCAACCTGGCTTGCAGGTGCCCCACTACAGCTCAGTGTGAATTTAAATATAGAAACATTGTCCGTGGGGAGCTACTTCTCTCCCTTCCACGTAACACGCAATTTTCCAATGTAATCAACCAGTCTTGAGCAGTTGATTTTTTTAAAACAAAACCTTCCATGTCTCAGCTTGTTAAATTTGTGCTTTGAGTTTTCAACATCAATATTCGGTCAGGGTCCTAGATACCCTATGAACTCTTGTAGGGAAGAAGTGGGCAGTGGGGCAAGTGGTGTGATACTCCAAATGCTTCAGTAATTTTATTCCCATTGTATTTTCCTCTCCAACCCTTTTTAATGAAAATTTCACACATATGGTAATTTGAAAGTTTTATAGTGAACAGCTGTATATCTACCACCTAGATTCCATCATTAACATTTTATTTCATCACGTCTATCTACCTATCCCTTTGTCCGTCTCTCAGCATCTTATTTTTGATGCACTTAAAAATAAGCCCCGGGCATCAGTTTGCATATTGCAGCATTCTTATTATTAACTAGAGTTCAGTATTTGTTGACAGTGTTTCATATGAAATTTGCATACAATGAAATGCACACATTGTACATAAGTTGAGCTTCGACAAATGGATGCCCCGGTGTAAATCCCTGTCAGGATACAGAACATTACCATCACCTGAGAAAGTTCCCTCATGCCCCTTTTCGTCTCTTATGTTCTTTTGTGAATCTTCCCAAATGAGGACTCATTGATCACAAATAGGTGGTTTGTGATTAGTTTATTTCTTGAAACTAAACTTTGATCAATTTTATTTCATGCAGGTTACTTTCATACTTAGCAATACATATTGTACAACACTTTCTAACAAGTTAGTATTTGGTTTGGACTAACTCATGGTGTTCTTATTCCTGACAAATCAGTTTTAATAACAGTCACTTAGAATACCTGGTGTTTCCTTGGCGCAGATTACTTGCCAATGACTTGGTTGATTCTTATATCAATAGAGATGCAGAGACCTGGGGGTGACCGTGTTTTAAGAGGTTCTTGGGGCCAATGCACCTGGTTTCTCTGGATACAGAGACAAGAAAATCCTTTTTCAGGCCAGCTGTTTCCTGTGAAAATTTTATTCAAGGATGCCTTCACTTCATGACTGAGCCTGAAATGTATGTTGGTTCACACTGCTTCTCTAGGAAAAGAGAGCTCTGTTCCCTGTGATGATCTTAATTTCCCGAGATATTCCATGTTTGCATGCAGCAGTTTGTGTCAACTTTGCCCTCAAGTAATTGATTCGGATCCGCCCTGATACGGATTCACAGAGCTGTGTAAAACCTACACTAACCAGACAGCAACTAGCTTGAAACTCCAGGCTCTCAGAATGACCTGTAGCCAGAAAGTAAAAATGTCCAGCAATGTCTTTGGTCACAAAGAAGCAGTTTTTAAATACCTAGCAAGAAAGTAGCATAGCAGAAAGAGTATGCTCAAAACGAAAAAGTTCATAAAGTTGTTCCGGGGCTATAAAGTACTTAATTTGAATTCTTTGAAAGTGCCGGAAAACTCACATTTTTGATTTGCTCGTTTTCGCTAGTCACTTTAACACTTTAATGGAACATGAGACTCATCTTCTGAAAACCCACCCAGCTCCTTCAACTGTTACTTACATAGAGATGGATTTTGCTTTTCCAGGAAATCCTGAATTCTAAGCAATGGTTGTATTCAGCTATTTTCAGTGAGAAAAATCCATAGAGTCTAACTCAGAGTTAGAGGTACTCTATGGTAGGTGCTCAGAAGCTTCTTTTACAGTCTTTCTCCAGAATACTATGTAGAAACTTATAGTGATTTTTAAAGTACATCATTGGATAGAAAGTTTATGTTTTCTCTCTCATAAAGGAATGCAAGAAAATAGCCCAGCAGTTTTTTAAAAGCACAGTGTGTGATCCTTATAACCAAACTGATCAAGTAATTCAACAGTTATCTATTCAAAATTTCAAACCAGAGACTGGCTCTATCTTGTTAGGGCTAACATACAGTTAGCTACCTATAGGCTGAAAAAAAAAAGAAAATCCCTACATGCATATTTACTCTGTTCTTGTTTTCCAAGCTATTTAAAGTTGCTTTTCTCTGAGATGAAAGGACAGAATAATATTTGCAAACACTTGCTGAAGTCGCTTCTGATAAACTAACTTGGAGAACCGTGTTTTAAGAAAAACATAAATTCAGGTTATAAATCTAAGCAACTTTCTACTCAGTTACAACAGTATCAGACTTCTTATTTAAATATTTTATCTTATGTAATTGGGGCACTAGAGGCATATACCTGCATTTATTTGTATAATCATGTAACATAAAGTAGAGAATTGTGGGAAATGGTCACTATTTCCTCCTCTTACAATGTCAAGCCCCAATGGAATAGAAAGAAATAGCAATTATCTTCTCCTATATCTTGCACAGCATTTTCATTTGTTTTAAGTTCATCTTATAATAAAGGGCCACCATTTATTCAGGTTTTATTGTATTTTCAGCTTCAATTAAAACCTTAAGATTCTAGGACAGAAGTCACCAAGCCAGTTTCTATCGAGTGGCATATCTTACTCTTTTTTTTTTTTTTTTTTAATTTTTTTTTTTTTTAATTTATTTATTTTTGGCTGTGTTGGGTTTTCGTTTCTGTGTGAGGGCTTTCTCTAGCTGTGGCAAGCGGGGGCCACTCTTCATCGTGGTGCGCGGGCCTCTCACTATCGTGGCCTCTCTTGTTGCGGAGCACAGGCTCCAGACGCGCAGGCTCAGTAGTTGTGGCTCACGGGCCTAGTTGCTCCGCGGCATGTGGGATCTTCCCACACCAGGGCTCGAACCCGTGTCCCCTGCATTGGCAGGCAGATTCTCAACCACTGCGCCACCAGGGAAGCCCGCATATCTTACTCTTTTCCTGCATACATCCTGCCTAGCCTTGAAGGGTCAGCATAAAAGCCAACCATCCTGAAGCTTTCCTGCCTGCGGGAAGTCAGATCTCCAACCATCTCTCCCTTGCTTGAGTACCTATTGCATTGACTTATCAACCTTTTGGCATCATCTTCAGTGTAGATAAAGACTGTTAATTACTCTCTAATTATTTTATGTATTAGCCTCATCTTCCCAGGGATCTCACAGAATTCCTCCATGAGAATTCCTCTGTGTGAGAACACTATCTTACACTTCTTTTGCAGATCCTATTTTTTTCTTGCTTAGTGCTTTGGAGAGCCTTCACTCAGTAAATTCTCTTGGCTCATTGCCTGAATATTAAGAGAGGCCACTTGTCTCTGAACACGTGATTAACTTCATGTCTCCCCTCTTCTAGCAACTTGCCCTAAGGATAGAATTAACAGAAGGATTACTTTTAGGCAAACTAATTTGAAGTTTTATGTTTCTTTTCCCTTGACTTTTAAAAGTTATTCTCATGTATCTGACCATGTTTCAGTGTTAGTCTTAGCATTTAACACTTTAATAATTCCTTTCATCTACAGAGAACAAAATGTTTTTCTAAAATAATTTTGTTTTCCAGAATGACTCTATAAAGCATGTTGGTTGGCCCCAGTGGTTGTCTAGAATGTAAGGAAAATCTAACACTCTGAAGTACAGCTTCCAAATTACTTGGGGGCAGAAGATGGACCACATGTTGCTTTCAGTGCATTCTGGCCAGAAATATAGGAGTTTTGTGAGCTGAGCTCTTTGCCCCAGCAAACTTTGATGTGGGCAATGGTCTGGAGTGGAGCACTGAGCCTGAAAAGTCTCTTCCATCAGTTTATCCATCCTGTTTTTAGTTTAGCTGCATCACATGAGGGGACATATTCAATAAAGAAAATAAGGATCAACAGTCAATGTTGTGGCCATACATGATCCTGCACAGTATTACTAGTTGCTAACTTTATGCAAACAGATTTTCTGCATCTCCTAACAGATTGGGAGATCTGGCAAAACCCAGACTCATGTTCTCTGCATTAGAGGAGGCACGTGCTCTCCAGTTCAAGTCAGTGTCCCCAAGAACCCTGTATTAGTTTCCTGTTACTACTATAACAAATTGCCATAAACTTTGTGGCTTAAAACAACAAAAGTTTATCATCTCATAGTTCTAGAGGTCAGAAGTCTAAAAAAGGTCTGCAGGGCTGTACTTTTCTGAAGACTGTAGGAGAGAATCTGTTCTTTGTCTTGTCTGGTTTCTGGAGGTCACCCACATTTTGTAGCTCATGGCTGCATCACTCTGATTTCTAATTCTATTGTCATATCTCCTTCTTTGATCCCCTTGCCTCCCTCTTCTGTTTTATAAGAACCCTTGTGATTCTCATGGGGGCCCACCCATCTCTCCGTCACAAGATCTTTAATTTAATCATGTCTGCAAAGTCCCTTTTGCCATGTAAGACAACATATTCACAGGTTCCAGGGTTTAGGATGTGGACATCTTCCATGGGGTGGAGGGGTGGCACCGTTCTGCTCACCACACCCCAAATCCACCCACGCCCCCCAGCGACATATCTGACCGCTTCGGGCTATGACCGCTAAAGTATTGAACAACTACAATTGATTTCCATTAACCTGGAGTTGGATATTTATCTAATGAATAAGATGGGGATATTTTAAAAATTGATACTTTCCCTCCTCTCTTCAGAAATCATTGTATATTGGTATATCTTGTTTTCTAAATGTTATTTTTAAATAATTTAAAAAATAAACAGCTCTTCCTCTCTCTTGGCTTTCTTCTGTTTTTGTTTTGTTTTTATGTTACCCAACATTATATTATATTTCAAGTCCTTTTTCCATTGTGGTTTTCTTTTCATCTCTAGAGTAAACTTCCCACTCATTAAGCCATTTCTTCCCTTCTTGGTCCCTTGATTATTAATCTCTCCAACCCTGGTTCTTTTCCCCTGGGGAATTTCTGATTCTATTGTGATTTGTATCTTCCCTGTTTCTCCATCTTTTCATGTAATTTCTTCTCTTCACCCTATAATCCTGCCCTCACAATTCTCTTATCTCTGTCTTTTTCATCTGACAATGGAAAATGATGTACATTTTGAACCTTTGACATTGTCATTTATCAGCAAGAACATAGTATAATATCCACTTTTACTGATAAGAGAGTGGCAAAATTAATGTCAGAAATACAGAAGCTACTTAGTAGCCTAAAAATTGAGAAAAACTCATCCATACAGAAAGGTACCTGAAGCAGGAACAATTTGTCCGTCTATTCCAAGAATTATGAAATTTTTTCTTTTGACCTTTCTCATTACTGTTAGTGCTGAGAGTGTAGCTAGTGAAATAAATTAGACTTCTTTTTACTTAATTCATGGGTAAGGCTGTTTTAGAACTATATAAGGTTCCAGAAGACCAGGGTTTACAACAGTGGTTCTCCAAGTGTGGTCCCCAGACCAGTAGCATCAGCATCACCGAGAACTTGCTAGAAATGCCAGCTACCAGGCCCCACTCCAGACCTATTGGATCAGAAGCTCTGAAGGTGGGGCACAGAAATCTATGTTCTTACAAGCTCTCAGGAGATTCTGATGCACAGTCAAGGTTAAGAACCACTGGTATATTTTATTGTCACACCAAGGGTTCACTCTTCTTGGTCTTATTCTCTGAATCAGTTTCTGCATTCACTAGCCCCAGTCTCCAGGGATGTCACTTCTAATAAACTATATTCTCTGAATATTTTCAATTCCGATAAGCTGTCCAAAGTCAACTTATTTTAGCTCAGAAATAGTAATCTGGGGTTTGGCACCAGGAAGAAATAGTTCTTAGTTGAAGAGTCTACCCCACAGGGCTTAAAGCTCAAGTTATACCAAACTGAACACAAATCTCATTCCTGAAACTCACTAACTCATTCCCATCTCAGATAGGCCTGCTTCCCACCTACAAAATTATGGCAGTTTCAGTAAGTGTTACTGTTTCAACCCACTGAAATCTTTAAAGCAAATCACTGACTTACTCCATATGAAAGAAAAAATTCTACCCCTTTCCCCCTATAAAGTAAATTTCATATCTATCACGTAAGCCTGCATTCATGGTAAGTCAGATCATCCTTAACATTGCCTCCAAATTTGGTGGAAAGGCCACTGGGCCAAATGAAAAACATTAGCTTTATTGAACTATAATTTATGTGCAAAAATATGCATCATTATTAGTGTCCATTACTCATTTCAGTGAGTGTTGACAGATGTGT
The DNA here is from genome assembly GCF_028021215.1 of Eschrichtius robustus. Lineage (NCBI taxonomy): Eukaryota > Metazoa > Chordata > Mammalia > Artiodactyla > Eschrichtiidae > Eschrichtius > Eschrichtius robustus. Next base: position 38,128,977 of record NC_090839.1, read on the forward strand.
CCAGCCAGTGTCACCATTGCCTCAATCATGATATGGAACCTTTCTGCTACTCCAAAAAAGTTTGTTTTAGCCCTTTTGCAGTTTATCCCTTCCCAAACCCTAGGCCCCAGGCAACCACTGGTCTGTTTTCTATCTCTCTAGATTCTTTTTGCTTTTTCTAGGATTTCTTACAAAAGGAATCATATGTTTTTTTGTCTAGTTTTTTTCTTTTAGCATAATGTTTTTGAGATTCTTCCATGTTGTTATGTTTTATAAATAGTTTTTAAATTGCTGGGTAATTGTGTGGATGTATCACAGTTTGTTCACCTGTTGATGGACATGTATATTTTTCCAGTTTGGGGCTATTAAAGTTACTATGAACTTTTGTGTACACGTCTTTGTGTGGACATGTTTTTAGTTTTCTTGAGTAAATAAGGCTGGAATGGCTGGGCCATGTGCATAATCAGTTGCATGAGAAATTGCCAAGTTGGTTTCCAAAATGTTTGGGTAGTTTTGCATTCACACCAGCAGTGCCTGAGAGTTCCATTGGGCTACTTTTACATGTTGCGATGTCAGACAAATAGAAAGGAACTTAATTGTATATTGATAACTAATATGTGTAATTTACATTACAAGTGTATACATACACATGCACGTAGAAATGTGGATATGTTTCATTATGTCATGAAGAAGCACAACACCAACTTTGCTAATAAAATACTAGATCTTGTTTTATACGTAATATAAAATTCTAACCCATGAGCATATACACAAAACTCTTAAATTACTTATATGTGATTGATTTTCTGTGTTTTCCCTTAATATTTGTTTACTTTTGTCACCTGCTGATCATTACTCACAGTTAAGTGGCAAACTTTTAAGAACAATGATAAAAACCCTAACATGAGGAAATTGTTATTACTTTTTTTCCCCTTCCAACTTGGGAAAAGTTACCTGTCATATGAGTTTGGTGTTAGCTCACTTTGGTCTAGCCTGAGACCTCTGCTATTGCACCACGAAGAGTGTAAGAACCTCTGAGATAAGCAGTGGGCAGAGTGGGGGAGCAAGTGAAGGAAGTTGAGGAAGAAGGATCACGTACAGGGTGAGAGGAATGGACTGGCCATGAGGAAAGAGAGATTTTCAAGGAGAGGTGGTCAGGACCCAGGGATCACATGAGGATAGAACCCAATGGATGTGGCTGCCATGGAGACCAGACTTACACACATCACCATCATGGCACCAAGCAGAATGTGAAAAATATCCAATAGAAGTAAAAGCGACGTGCGGTCAGGGAAGAGAGTGACTAATTTTATACCTGGGATGGAGAAGGGAAAATTAGGGAAAGCTTCAGCGAGAGCAGAAGGGACAGGAGAGCAGAGTAGTAAAAAGAACATTTGTATATGTGAAATGCTGGAATTGTTGACTATATATATGAAATTATATATTCATATATATATATATATATATATATATATATATATATATATATATATATATATATATATATATATATAGTTGGATATATATGTGAAGTGCTGGAACTGTTGAATGGTGTTCCTAGAGTGTGGGAGTATACGGTTGGGTGGTTTATTATACAGAATTTTATCCTAAAGGTATGGGGACTATTTAAACTGCTACTGTTAATTTATTCATACAGCAAGCAGAGTCCCCACAACTAGACTGAGCCAGGGGCAAGATGCTGGTAGAAATATTAGTGACTCACCCCTTGTGTCTAAAATATCAGCAGGCTGGGGGTCAAATCGTAGTAAAGGAAGGAAGTCATTTTGACACATGTTCCTCTTGAAAACGAACTTACAACCAGTATATGTAATTCAGCTTTCTCAGGCTGGTGTAGGGAATGGGGGGTAGAGGGATAAGGGTGGGGAATGAGACACAGAGCCTGCATCAGATCAGGAAAGGCATTGTGTTTTATGCAAAGTCATTTTGATTTTATCCTACAGGTCAGCCTTTTTCAAAATGCCTTTAGACATACCTTTGAGCATCAATGAAGACATTCTAATGGGGTACATGCAAGGGCTCGGAGACTCTTAAGGGAGTAGCTGTCCAGGTTTTCAACTTTTATGTGCACTCTTTCCTAAAATTGATCTGCCTGGGAATGCATCTGCTCTCCCTTCTACCTTTTTACAGAAGTGAGGCATTCCTCTCATCTTTCCAGAATCTTAATATGGTACATTGTCCTGTGATGCGAAAACATTCCAAGGCCTAAACAAAAGGGCACTTTGCATCTAACAAAATTGAAGGCATAATTGGGTCATCAGTTGAGAGGTAATTAAAGATAATGTTGATGATGCATGACTGTCTTTGATGGCCTCAAACTCAAAAGGAGTTCAGAGATTTGAGTGATGTGGCTATGGCAAAACTCTTACTCATCTCCTGTTTTAGGCCAAAAGGATTTATCAGCAATTATGCATAGAAATATGAAAAATTAAAATAAAATTGATGCTAAACCATTATTACTTTAGCATAAGGAATATTCACCTATAGATGCCTGGGTTAATTTTTTAAAGCCCTATCCATCTTATCAAGAGAGACATTTAAAATAAAGTTTTACTTTTTTTATATTTAATAATTATTGACCATATTTGTTTGTTTTTTTTAGTTGTTTACATGTAAATGTTGTTGTATAACTCAGAAGAAATTATTTCACCCTTAGGGGCTAAATTCAAAGTAAATTAATACTTAAAATTCTAAATTACATGCCTATTTTTGGTGTGTGTAGGAATGTATATGATAGGTCAATCAATAAAACACTTAGAATCATCAGAATATATTCACTAAGATAAAATTTTGCAGGGGAAGTAGAATGGAAATATGAGAAGAACATGATAAAACATACATGTAAAAGAAGAGCTTATTTATTTTTAAATGAATGATCATGGGTACCAAATCACTATGCTGTTTAGATTCTTGTGGATTTATTTGAGTGATATAAGAGTTTTACTTAAAATGTCACCATTTACAACATGCCAGAACTTTACATCTTTAACAACATTTTTGAATGTATGATGACAAAAATTAAGATATCAACTTAAAATTGACTTTTGGTTGCATAGTTTTTCTAGATTCTTTAGAGGGATATAAGCACAGATTTTGGAGAACCAGTTATGGATAATGGGACATCATGAAAGCATTTTGAATAGAGGGACACCTGATAAGATTGGTGGCTTTGAAAGGTATTCTGTTTTCGATTTATCCCTCCCTCCTACCTTTCCCGTTTGGTAGCCATAAGTTTGTTTTTGATATCTGTAAGTCTGTTTCTGTTTTGTAAATAAGTTCATTTGTATCATTTAAAAAAAATTAGATCAGAGCTTGGGATGAACATACACACACTACCATATACAAGATAGACAACCAACAAGAACCTACTGTATAGCACAGGGAACTCTACTCAATATTCTGTAATAACCTATAAGAGAAAAGAATCTAAAAAAGAATGAATGTATATATGTATAACTGAATCACTTTGCTTTACACCTGAAACCAACACAACATTGTAAATCAACTATACTCCAATAAAACTAAAATTTAAAAAAAAAAGGTATTTTGCTTCCAAGTAGATGATGTATAGGGTGAAGCACAGAGGCTGGAGGTCATGGGAGGCCAGGAATAAGTAGAACAGTGAGCAAAATTTTGCAGTTATTTTAATCAGCAATGTACCATTCAGGATGTTTTTAGCATCAAGCAATAGAAACACTCAACTCAATTTGACTTAGGTGACCTAACAGGAAGTCTCAAGTGACTCCTGTGTTGGTTAATTCAGTGGCTCAATGAATTCATTAGGACTCTGTGTTCCCCTCATGTTGAAAAATGACTGGCAGAGGACATGAGGCCACCATGACTTGCTGAGACCAATCTAGTCCCATCCCCTGGAACTGGGGCTGGAGACACCTTGCCTGAAGCACATGGCCTCAGAAGGACACTGTGAAGAACTGAAGAAAAAAAAATGAGACTGGTGCCAGAAGAAGGAAAAGAAGCGAAGAATTCTGGGGAGGGCTCAGCCTTGGATGTAGCTGAGAGTGTAAGAAGCAGGGGCCAGTATTGACAGAGTTAGGACTTGGAGTCGATGGGATTTAGTTCTTAACTGGACGTGGAATGTAAATGCATGAGATTAATCCAGGCATGTCTCCCAGATTTCTGACCTGGTCACCAGATGTTTTGGGGCCATTTAATGAAGCGAGGGTCAGAAGGATGGGCAGGTACTGTAGGCAGAATGGCTCCCCAAAGATATGCAAGTCCTAATTTCTTGAACTTGTAAATATTACCTCCGTGGCAAAAAGGAGGTTGCAGATATGATTAAGGGAATGGACCTTGAGGTAGCTAGATTATCTTGGATAATTTGGGTGGGTCCACGGTAATCTTATGAGTTCTTAAAAGTAGAGAACCTTAACTATTGTCAGAGAGAGAGAGACGGAGAGAGAGAGAGAGGGAGAAAGACAGAGAGAGAGAGAGAGAGAGAGAGAGAGAGAGAGAGACAGCACGCGCTCTCGGATATTAGAGGAAATGGTATGAGAAATCCAAAGCATGAAAGGAACTGGGACTTGACTCACATTACTGGCTTTGAAGATGGAGGAAGGAAGCCATGAGCCAAGGAATGTAAGTGGCCACTACAACCTGGGAATGGCAAGGAAACAGCTTTTCTCCCAGACCCTCCAGAAAGGAGCACAACCCTGCAGACACCTTGATTTTAGTCAGTGAGACCTGTGTTGTACTTCTGACCCACAGAACTGTAAGATAATGAATTTGTGTTCTTTCAAGCCACTGTGTTTGTGGGTTTTGTCATGGGAGCAACAGAAAACTAATACAGCAGGTTTGCCCAGGTTCTTCACTGAGGAAGGAGATGGATATTTTTTCTCTTGATATTGCATTAGATATGCCAGAGGTTTGCAGTCCAGTGTCAGGGGCATTTTAGTCTCTTTGAGGACATGCTTGCTGGAACAAATGAGAGAAAGTGGTTATGAAGGAGTGTTTTATTTGAAGCTTATTTGTTTTCAATTCTCTGCCCATCGATGTCCTCTTCCTCCAAGTTAGGGGTTGGGATAGATAATCTCAGGTTCCCTTTAGCTTGAAAAATCTGAAATTACTTGCCTTAGATAAAACAAATCACTACCCAGTACAGTCTCTTCTCTGGTGAGGATGAGGAAAAAAAATGGAGAAACACATGCAGGAATTATTGGTGAACATAGGAATTGAGCATTCATTATAAAACGTTGAGTACAGACTGCATTCCCAGTGCCATGTTTAGGAACGTTCCTGAACACTAGACATAAATCAGCATATGCCCTGGAATTTCTGGGCTGAAGTTCCTCATTTTGCATCAAGGTGTAAGTGAAATAGAAGTTTCTGAACAGAAGCATTTATTGTCCTAACAATCTTGTGGGCCAAAAATTCATCATCATAAAAATCTGTGTCTTGGCCTCACTGTGGATTATTACATAAAATAATCTGTGTTGTTGAAAGCATTCTTCTCATGAACACTAATACTCATTGTTCAGAGATTTAAATCTCACCAGTAGAATCAGCCACTTGATGGAGAATTTTTCGATTGTAAACCTGGTCCTACTGTTTGAATTTTGCAAGCTGGGGCATCTGCCAGGTAGTGATTGTATAGGACTGCTGCAGGGAAGAATGCGTGCTGAAATCCCACTACTGGGCATATACCCTGAGAAAACCATAATTCAAAAAGAGTCATGTACCACAATGTTCATTGCAGCTCTATTTACAATAGCCAGGACATGGAAGCAACCTAAGTGTCCATCGACAGATGAATGGATAAAGAAGATGTGCCACATATACACAATGGAATATTACTCAGCAATAAAAAGAAATGAAATTGAGTTATTTGTAGTGAGGTGGATGGACCTAGAGTCTGTCATACAGAGTGAAGTAAGTCAGAAAGAGAAAAACAAATACCGTATGCTAACACATATTTATGGAATAAAAAAAAAAAAAAATGGTCATGAAGAACCTAGGGGCAAGATGGGAATAAAGACGCAGACCTACTAGAGAATGGACTTGAGGACACGGGGAGAGGGAAGGGTAAGCTGGGACGAAGTGAGAGAGTGTCATGGACATATATACACTACCAAATGTAAAATAGCTAGTGGGAAGCAGCTGCATAGCACAGGGAGATCAGCTCTGTGCTTTGTGACCACCTAGAGGGGTGGGATAGGGAGGGTGGGAGGGAGGGAGACGCAAGAGGGAAGAGATATGGAGATATATGTATATGTATAGCTGATTCACTTTGTTATAAAGCAGAAACTAACACACCATTGTAAAGCAATTATACTCCAATAAAGATGTTATAAAACAAAGAAAGGAATGCGTGCTCAAGTCAGTCCTTTAGGGCTGCCTCTTGCCTAAACTTGATTTAGCATGAGTAGTGCTCCAACTGAAAATCCCCTTCCATGTGGGGAAAAAAGTGTGATTTCTAATGTAACTGATGTCTTTAATACAAAGATGGGCATTCCTGCTAACCTGAGTTGTGGACTGCAGTCAGTGGTGTCATGAAGACTATATCCAGATCACTTTGGTGTTGTTAACCCTTTCCCTGGCTGAAGATCACGTTCATACACACTCACACCCATTTAAGGATTCCACATGCAAATTCTGCAGGAAAAAAGGCTATAGATCTAAGAATTACCTCACTGAGAGGGGCTTTGTAATGTGTTTCCATCTGGATCAGTTGTTGCTATCAGACCCTGGAAAACTTGGTTCAAACAAAATTATGTAAGCACTTGCGCAATAATTGAACAAATGTTCTTGGACTCGTTATCCAGACATGGGCTTGCCAAATGCTATGGTGAGACTTGTGGAGATGAGAAGTCCAGTGTGATTGAGGCAGTTAAGCTGCAGGGCCCATATGCTGTGCTTGATTATGTTGCTGGGCAAAGTTCCTTGGAAATTGTGACCTTGACCAAACTTTGAATAGCTGATCAAGATGTAGCTGTCAGAGATGTCTCAACAGTTGCCCTTAATCGAGGGCCGTCAAACGTCTTTAGCCTCATACACTGTTACTGACATTGTGTTCATGATATAAGTCTTTTCAAGGAAGACTGGCACTGATCCACTTAATTTCTGTGAGCAGACTACCAGTGTCACGGGAGTCTGCTGTAGGAGACTCAGGGTGACAATCATTGTTTTCTCTTACCATTCAGTGTGTATCTCAGTGTAAGTCTTGATAATGTCAATCAAAAGTGTTTCCTTGAGGACTGTGTGATTATATGATTTTTCCCTACACCTTCTGGGTCTATGTTTTAATCATTTTGGGCTGCTCTAACAAAATATCGTAGACTTGGTGGCTTAAACAACAAACATTTATTTCTCACAGTTCTAGAGGCTGAGAACAGATTTGGTATCTGATGAAAACCCTCTTCCTAATTTGTAGATGGCCTTCTGGCTGTGTCCTTATATGGCCTTTCTCAAGTGCTTGCACCTAGAGAGGGACAGAGATCTTGTGTCTTTATAAGGGCACTAATCCCATCACGAGGGCTCCACCCTCATGACCTAATCTAAACCCTAATCACCTCCCAAAGGTCTCACATCCAAATACCATCACCTTAGGGATTAGGGCTTCAACATATGTGTTTTGGGGAACACAGACATTTAGTCCATGACAGTCTCACTAGGACAACAAAATGGAACAAATAATAATTGTTATAGAGTCTCTTAGAATAACACTAATACAGTACTGCAAAAGGGTACCCATTCATCATTTTTTTTTTTTTTTTGGCTAAAGAAAGATTAAGATCAATATTAGTGAGATAGTGAGACTTGGGAATTACTTTCAGATCTTGGACTCACTCTTTGAAATGATTTTGAGGAAAGGAAGGGCAGAGTAAGTAATCGATTTTAAGAACAGTCCTTAGTGCTGGGGTGAGGTGGGGTGGGGGAGGTCTTCTTCTGTTTTCATGTTCTTTTGTCACAGCATCTCACCCATGGTCTGGCTTGTGTATCAATAAATGAAGTGATCATTAACTGAAGTAATTTTACAGCAATAAAAACTGCCTTGTTGAAGAGTTGATTCTTCTTGTCTTTAAAAGTCACTTAGCTTTGGGCTCAGCACTAGGAGCTGGCTGCTGACTCTTGTTTTGTCCACTTCACGTGAGTGATGGTTTAAGGCTTCCTTTTCATCCTTATGAGATCAGTCACCTGCATCTGGGAATCCCACAGTTAAAGGAGCTTCTTACAGTTGTCTGCGCTGGAAACAACCCATCAGGCCCGACTGAAGTACCTGAGGGAGGCTTGTTCCTTTTTTGTCTAAAAGTGAAGGTTGGTGGGAATTTGCTCAGTTATTGTGGGCCTAACCCAAGACTGTGTCTCCAAACCCGTGATCATAATAGGAGGTGTGTCTGTGGTATTTATTGAGTGCATTCTTGGGCTGTTTACTGGCTTGGCTATAATAATGAGTGACAGGAAACTTCTGGCAGAGCTAGAGATTGAAAGGCACCGGGCTTGATCTGTCATAACTGGAGAAACAAGCTCTCATTACACAGTGGCCAACCATCACAATTGCCTGGGACAGAGAGGCTCCTGGACTCAGGATTTTCAGTTTTCAATCTGGGACTAGTTGGTCACCTGGCACTGAAACCCCTGCCCCTCCACTGGCAGGTGGTCGTTGTATGATCAGGCCACTCAGGATAGCTGGTCTCTTGGTCTCTGCATGTCCCCTGCTCGACCAGTCCCTGCTTCACCTATACCCAACTCCCCTGACAGACATTCCTTCTTAGTCATAGAGCCTGGTACTTGCCCCAGGCCCCAGCTAGCAATTGTCCTAATCTTTAGATTGGAATGTCTCACTCCCCTTCATCAAAGGGTCAGTGAGGGGTGGGCTCCTCTGCTGGTTTCCCTGGTAACCGATGAGCCAGCCTGACATCAATTCCTCCTATAATTGGTAACCTCCCTCTCCCCCTGGTAGTGAAGACTCCTGCCATGTCCTACTGCTATCTGCTGTCCCCAGTGGGGTGTCTCTCCAGGACCCTTTTTGCTTCGAACATGTAAGCTCCCCCATCCATTAAAGTACTGATGTCTCTGCCACTGTCTCTGGGCTCTTTCTTCGGTCTTGCAGCTGGGCAGTCGCAAGGCTTGCAGGCCTGTGGGGTGCAGCCCAACACCCGTGCTTCTGTCCTTGCTCAGCTGTCTCTCCTGAGTCCTGTCTGTGCTCCGAGGTGCCGTCAGGGGGACAGTTTGGGGACACATGTGAAGGAAAAGTCAAAGACAACTACTCAATTTTAGTCACATGTAATTGCTCATTTCAAATCCTATTTATAAGGACGAATATGTTTAATGGGACCTGAAACTTTCACTCAGTGGGGACTTCAGGACCCAACATGTCTTTGTAACGCCAGGAAGAGTCTGTGTGTGTCTGTTAAATTATGCTGAGAATGTGGTTCAGACCCTCTCCTGACCCTGGAGGATGTTGTCCAAACACAAGTGGTCTCCTGAGTTTTCTCTACTCTCCAGTCCAGGTGCCTTGTACAACGCAGTGGAGCTGGGGCTCCCCCATCCCATAGGAATGTGCTGTTGTGTGTGTCCTGGCCAAGGTGTCCCTGAGTGTACCAGCGTGACTCCAGATTGGATCACTGAGCCCACCTCCTACCACATAGTGGCAGGAACCGTTTTCCTCGGCCACATTTCTCTCCCTCCTACAGTTAGTGCTGTTGAGGATAAAAGAATGAATGGGCTGGTGGGGCTCTTCCAGGATGAGATAGGAGTGGCAATTCTAAAACCAGATAGAGCAGGTAGCGTGGGCTGTGTTATCTCAGAGGAGGTGGTAATTCTTTCTCGTGACCACAGGTAAGAGAGAAGAAAGATCTGATAGATTTTTAAAATTAAGTTTTAGAGCAATAATAAAGGCACCAGCAAGCTAGAGATATGTATTTGGATAAAAATGCTGATCTACATTTAGATAAAAATGTCTAATTTATTTTTATTTTTAAGTCCTCTTGTTTGTAATTGCAATTAGAGAGTGATGGGTAATGTTTTAAGTGTTTATGGTTTTTGGAAATATTATATACAGAAGTTTAAAGTTGTATGCAAACTGAATTAGAGAACATGGAATCTCACTTCCTTGTTCATGTGTGTTATTGAGAAACATCTTAACTTCAAATTGGATAGCTGATATATTATTGGTAAGTCTTAGGCTGAACCACATGAAATGGTGTTTTTGTTGGTTAAAATGATTAAATATTAATAATTTTATGTGGTTCATTCTAATATAGTTATACTCTTGGTCCTTTTCTCTAGAATCTAGAAAATTAATCTATGAAGCTATTGCTCTGTAGTAAATATGTTAATAAACTGAGGAATCTGCTTCAGCAGGAGCTGCCCTCCCTGCTTTATCATTTTTGCATGTTCTGATTTTGTTTTCCTGGGTTTCCTTTAAAAGAGTCAAAATTAATTTTAAAAAATCTGAAGTAACTGGAATGTACTAGAATATGGGAACTTTCAAGAAGGAATGAAATTGAAGGTAGAAGGCATCCTATTCCATGCAGTGACTCTTAAACTCCCAGCAATGATTTTGAAGGAAATCCTTTGTCTAAGATCAGCTAGTTGTGGCAATGGAAAAAAAAAAAATGGGAAAGGGATCAACACGCTCTATATTCTTTCTTGGTTTTATTTCATCTTGGTTTTTCCTATTTCATTTGAAGAGGTTGCTTTGTTTGGCTCAGAATGAGCTCAGGGTGGGTTTCTTTGTGCTTGTTTTCTTCATCTTAGAAAGCACTTCCTTTAAAGTTCTAGGTGAAACCCTCCCAGCGGGGTGGATACCATGCCGTGAGTCATCGAATGTGCTATCTTTGGGAAGCCATCCATAGTCTATTTAGTCCTAAAAATGATTCAGATTGATAGCATCATTCTGACCATGGATTTTAGGTTGTGTTTTGAAATTTAAATTAGTATCAAAAGAAACCATTTGAGAGTCATGATCCAGCATCTTCCTTCAAAAAAATAAAACAAAAAAAACCCCAAATCAAAACCCAAAAACCAAAACAATCCCCCTGATTTTTATAATTAGGATACAACATTTTTATGTAACTAGTTGACTTTTAAAGAAAGAAAACATTGCCACCGTGAACTGACTGATGGGCTGTAATGTACTTTTATGTATTGTTGTATACATATTACACATACCTCTAGGCCCTGCTTTTTTTTTTAGCAAAAGTGGGATCTTGACAGCCACACTTGTTCATTTATGTAATGCTTGCCCTGCTGCTGGAACAGAACCATACATTGGTGAAACTTGCCGACCATGAATACTTTGCTTCTTTGTGGCCAGACTTCCTGGGATGGAATCCCTCTTCAAATAGCAGGTGCTAAATTGAAACCTAGTGTTGGACTGAATAATAACCTTTTCTAGACATTTTTGGGGTATTTGTACTGAGATGCAGCAAGGGTGTATTATTTCGTCTTGTTCTTAGAATCACCCATGACCCTTTTCTTTCTCACACCCACACATGGTATGTTGGTAAATCCTGTCTGCTCTACCTTCAAAATGTACCCACCTTCTTTCCCCTACTACTGGTGCTGTCACCCTGGCCTGAGCCACGTTCTCCTTTGCCTGGATTACTGGGCTCTTTCTTCCTGGCTTGTGCCCCCCCGACATAGTCTGTTCTCCACTCAGCAGCCAGAGTGACCTGTTGAGCCTATGTCAGTCTCTGCCCCTCCCTGCCCAGAATCCTCCAGAGGGTCCTCATCTCACACTGAGTACAAGCCGGGGTCTTAGCAGTGGCCTCCCAGGCCTGCACCATCTGATCCCTGATTACCTCCATCACCTCATCTCTCCCAGCTCTCTCTGCTCAGCCACTCTGGCCTCCTTGCTGTTCCATGAACACATAGGCATGCTCTCACCTCAGGGTCTTGGCCTGGGCTGCTTCCTGTCTCAGAAATGCTCCTCCTTCCCTGCTCATCTACCTGGCTAGTCCCTTACCTCCTTCAAGACTTTGCTTAATTATAAACCTTCCTTTTTGAAAAAAATTGAAGTATAGTTGATTTACAATGTTGTGTTATATTTTCTGCTGTACAGCAAAGTGACTCAGTTATGCATATATATACGTTCTTTCCCTTTATGGTTTATCCCAGGAGATTGAATATAGTTCCCTGTGCTATACAGTAGGACCTTGTTGTTTATCCGTTCTATATGTAATGGTTTACATCTGCTAACCCCAAACTCCCAACCCATTCCTTTCCCTCCCTCCCTCACCCTTGACAACTACAGGTCTGTTCTCTATGTCTGTGAGTCTGTTTCTGCTTCGTAGATAAGTTCATTTGTGCCATATTTTATCTTCCACATATAAGTGATATCATATGATAAACCTCCCTTTCTTACTAGCCCCTACCTTGTCCTCTGCTTTTTTCTCCCCATAGCACTTCCCACCTTCCAACTTATTATATAATTTAACTTTTTATTGGGTATAGTGTTTCTCTCTCTCTCCCCTCACTAGAATGTCTGTGTCATGATGGTGGGGTTTCGTTTGTTTATTGATGTGTCCCAGGCACCTAGAATAGTGCCTGAGGCAGAGTAGGGGCTCAGTAAATATCTGTCAGATAAATGAATGCTCGCACAAGGGTGATGGATGGACCCTTTTTGTCCTGTGACCACAGGTGCCTCTTTTTAAAAAATCAAATTTAACAAATTCTGGAGCCATTTATATTGCATTGGTTTCAGACTTCACATTTTACATATCTACTATTGAGATGAGTCCAAAGAAAGTTTTTTTTAAAAATAACAATTGGTATAACCCATTCTGATTGTTCTGTTTTGATAATGGCAGATTAGCCTCTGCCAATACAATCTAGAAACTTACATCTGATTTTTAGAGGTTTTTGATTGGGGTGAGGCTCTTTTCATGAAAGGGCCACTCTTAAATGGAAAGTAATTTTGTGCTTTTGATTCCAAATCTCTGAAACCAACTGATAAACTAAATAAAAACATTGGGCATTGTAATTTTATGATGGCTTTGAGGTCATGGCATCCATTGAACTCCCTTTTTTCGCCTTCCTGTCTGGTCATTTTTGTTTCTTCTGGATGTGGGAAAACTCAGGCGCTTCAACAGCTGCCTCTCCTGCTTCCCATGGGATGATCCAGGCCCCTTGCACAGACCTGGCTCTCTCTTCTCTCTGCCAGGTTCTTTCTACACCCAGCTAGGACTATTTACTAATCTTATACTTCTCTTCCCAACCTGCTTATCTAGATCAGTTCCTTTTCTTCTGGCCACGCTGCCTCCTGGAAAGGTACAGGGAAACCCAGGGCATAAAACCATTACGGCTGCCCTGGGCTTTGTGTGTCAGCCTCCTGCCTATTCTTTTCTGTTGAACCAGAGCCCATTGCCTCTGGCACTCAGCCCTCAGTGCTCTGGTTTCTGCCACCCTTTACTTGCTTCCTGCCACTTCCTTATAGGTGACCTCTGTTCCAGCCAAATGGGGAGACGCCATCTCCAAACACAGCCTTGCCCTCCCCATGCTGGCTCACCAAAAGACACCAAGGTCACCTCCTGCTCCAGACCTTTCCTGACCCCCGATCTGCTGAGGACCCCAATTACACCCGTGTTCCTCTTTTAACCCTGAGTGTGCCTTCTGTTTTCACCGTGTGCTTCAGTTCATTTCAACAACACAATTATCTTAACTTCCATGCCAAGCTGTAAACCCTCTGAGGGTGAGGCCTGGAAGTTCTTTATTGTTCTATCTGATTCCACATGTCATATGTAGCTGTGTAGGGGCTCCATAAGTATTTCATAGAACCATGGAATATTACTGCTTGGAGGGTCTCTGGAAATAAAAAATTGTTTAGTTTGGAGTTTCTAGAACTGCTCTGATTTTTAAATATTTTATCCCCTTGTATCTTCCATAAATATAGTTGTATTTTCCCAACAACACACACTGATCTTTAGTTTGGAAAACTACAGTCACCAGAGGCAAACATCAGCCAGTAGTTCACCCTGTCACATGTATTGTGATTAAAGAAGCTTCAAGGGTGGGTTACTAGGCTCCCTTCACTATCCTCCCTGCATTTTTCATGATTGATAGTTTTATGAAGTCCATAAAAGGGAATTATTCCCATAGCTCTCTCTGTTCTGAAACAAAATGGGTTATGAATATGGCCTTGGTAATAAATCAGAGTACATACTTTTTCACAATCCTTCAAACTAGAAGCTTTCTTCCACCCACAGCTCAGGTGCATCTATTCATTCATTTCAGCAAATATTTATTGAGTTACTGCTATGTGCCAGGTACATAATATGAATAAATCAGGCAAAAGTCAGTACTTTCATGGAGCTTACATTCCAGGATGTGGAAGAAGACAAAAAAAAAAGTCAGATAAGAGGTGTGCCAGATGATGGTAAGGGCTGGGGAGAAAAAGGGGGTGGAGAATGCTGGGGCAGGAGTGAGGGAAATTGCAGTTTAGGGTGATTGATAGAGACCTTCAAGATGGTGGAGGAGTGAGATGTGGAGATCACCTTCCTCCCCACAAATACATCAGAAATACATCTACATGTGGAACAGCTCCTACAGAACACCTACTGAACACTGGCAGAAGACCTCCGAATTCCCAAAAGGCAAGAAACTCCCCACGTACCTGGGTAGGGCAAAAGAAAAAAGGAAAAACAGACAAAAGAATAAGGACAGGACCTGCACCTCTGGGAGGGAGCTGTAAAGGAGGAAAGGTTTCCACACACTAGGAAGCCCCTTCGCGGGCGGATACTGCGGGTGGCAGAGGGGGGAGCTTCGGAGCCACAGAGGAGAGCGCAGCAACAGGGGTGCAGAGGGCAAAGCGGAGAGATTCCCGCAGAGAGGATCGGTGCCAACCAGCACTCACCAGCCCGAGAGGCCTGTCTGCTCACCCGCCGGGGCGGGCTGGGGCTGGGAGCTGAGGCTCGGGCTTCGGAGGTCGGATCCCAGGGAGAGGACTGGGGTTCGCTGCATGAACACAGCCTGAAGAGGTCTAGTGCACCACAGCCAGCCGGAGGGAGTCCGGGAAAAAGTCTGGATCTGACTAAGAGTCAAGAGACCATTGTTTCAGGGTGCACAAGGAGAGGGGATTCAGAGCACCACCTAAAGGAGCTCCAGAGAAGGGCGTGAGCTGCGGCTATCAGCGTGAACAGCAGAGACGGGCATGAGACACTAAGACTGCTGCTGCAGCCACCAAAAGGCCTGTGAGCAAGCACAGGTCACTATCCACACCTCCCCTCCTGGGAGCCTGGGCAGCCCGCCACTGCCAGGGCCCCACGATCCAGGGACAACTTCCCCGGAAGAACGCACGGCACACCTCAGGCTGGTGCAACGTCACAGTGGCCTCTGCTGCCGCAGGCTTGCCCCGCATTCCATACTCCTCTCTCCCGCTGGCCTGAGTGAGCGAGAGCCCCCAAAGCAGCTACTCCTTTAACCCCGTCCTGTCTGATCAAAGAACAGACACTCTCAGGTGACTTACACACAGAGACGGGCCAAATCCAAAGCTGAACCCCAAGAGCTATGCGAACAAAGAAGAGAAAGAGAAATCTCTCTCAGAAGCCTCAGGAGCAGTGGATTAAATCTCCACAGTCAACTTGATGTACCCTGCATCTGTGGAATACCTGAATAGACAATGAATCATCCAAAATTGAGGTGGTAGACTTTGGGAGAAACGATATATATATATATATTTTTTCCTTTTTCTCTTTTTGGTTTTGGTTCTCCAGCTGGGTGTTAGGCCTCTGCCTCTGAGGTGGGAGAGCCGAGTTCAGGACATTGGTCCACCAGAGACCTCCCGGTTCCATGTAATATCAAACAGCGAAAGCTTTCCCAGAGATCTCCATCTCAACACTAAGGCCCAGCTCCACTCAATGACCCACAAGCTACAGTGCTGGACACCCTATGCCAAACAACTAGCAAGACAGGAACACAACCCCACCCATTAGCAGAGAGGCTGCCTAAAATCATAAAAAAGTCACAGAGACCCCAAAACACACCACCGGACACTGTCCTGCCCACTAGAAAGACAAGATCCAGCCTCATCCTCCAGAGCACAGGCACCAGTCCCCTCCACCAGGAAGCCTACACAACCCACTGAACCAAACTTAGCCACTGGGGGAAGACACCAAAAACAATGGGAACTATGAACCTGCAGCCTGCGAAAAGGAGACCACAAACACAGTAAGTTAAGCAAAATGAGAAGACAGAGAAACACACAGCAGATGAAGGAGCAAGGTAAAAACCCACCAAACCAAACAAATGAAGAGGAAATAGGCAGTCTATCTGAAAAACAATTCAGAGTAATGATAGTAAAGATGAGGCAAAATCTTGGAAATAGAATGGAGAAAATACAAGAAACGTTTAACAAGGACCTAGAAGAACTAAAGAGCAAACAAACAATGATGAACAACACAAAAAATGAAATTAAAAATTCTCTAGAAGGAACCAATAGCAGAATAACTGAGGCAGAAGAACGAATAAGTGACCTGGAAGAAAAAATAGTGGAAATAACTACTGCAGAGCAGAATAAAGAAAGAGGAATGAAAAGAATTGAGGACAGTCTCAGAGACCTCTGGGACAACATTAAATGCACCAACATTCGAATTATAGGGGTCCCAGAAGAAGAAGCGAAAAACAAAGGGACTGAGAAAATATTTAAAGAGATTATAGTTGAAAACTTCCCTAATATGGGAAAGGAAATAGTGAAGTCCAGGAAGCGCAGAGAGTCCCATACAGGATAAATCCAAGGAGAAACACACCAAAAAATATTAATTAAAGTATCAAAAATTAAATACAAACAAAAAATATTAAAAGCAGCTGGGGAAAAACAACAAATAACATATAAGGGAATCCCCATAAGGTTAACAGCAGATCTTTCAGCAGAAACTCTGCAAGTCAGGAGGGAATGGCCGGACTTATTTAAAGTGAGCCAAGGGAAAAACCTACAACCAAGATTACTCTACCCAGCAAGGATCTCATTGAGATCGACAGAGAAATTAAAACCTTTATAGACAAGCAAAAGCTAAGAGAATTCAGCACCACCAACCCAGCTGTAAAACAAATGCTAAAGGAACTTCTGTAGACAGGAAGCACAAGAAAAGGACAAGATCTACAATAACAAACCCAAAACAATTAAGAAAATGGGAATAGGAACATACATATAGATAATTACCTTAAATGTAAATGGATTAAATGCTCCCACCAAAAGACATAGACTGGCTGAATGGATACAAAAACAAGACCTGTATATATGCTGTCTATAAGAGACCCACTTCAGACCTAGGGACACATACAGACTGAAAGTGAGGGGATGGAAAAAGATATTCCATGCAAATGGAAATCAAAAGAAAGCTGGAGTAGCAATTCTCATATCAGACAAAATAGACTTGAAAATAAAGACCATTACAAGAGACAAAGAAGGACACTACATAATGATCAAGGGATCAATCCAAGAAGAAGATACAACAATTGTAAATATTTATGCACCCAACATAGGAGCACCTCAATACATAAGACAAATGCTAACAGCCATTTAACTGTTAATGTTAAAAGGGGAAATTGACAGTAACACAATCATAGTAGGGGACTTGTACACCCCACTTTCACCAATGGACAGATCATCCAAAATGAAAATAAATAAGGAAACACAAGCTTTAAATGATACATTAAACAAGATGGACTTAATTGATATTTATAGGACATTCCATCCAAAAACAACAGAATACACTTTCTTCTCAAGTGCTCTTGGAACATTCCCCAGGATAGATGATATCTTGGGTCACAAATCAAGCCTTGGTAAATTTACGAAAATTGAAATTGTATCAAGTATCTTTTCTGACCACAACGCTATGAGGCTAGATATCAATTACTGGAAAAAAATCTGTAAAAAATACAAATACATGCAGGCTAAACAATACACTACTTACCAAGAGATCAAGAGATCACTGAAGAAATAAAAGAGGAAATCAAAAAATACCTAGAAACAAGTGACAATGAAAACACGACAACCCAAAACCTATGGGATGCAACAAAAACAGTTCTAAGAAGGAGGTTTATAGCAATACAATCCTACCTCAAGAAACAAGAAACTTCTCAAATAAACAACCTAACCTTACACCTAAAGCAATTAGAGAAAGAAAGACAAAAAACCCGAAAGGTAGCAGAAGGAAAGAAATCATAAAGATCAGATCAGAAATAAATGAAAGAGAAGTGAATGAAACAATAGCAAAGATCAATAAAACTAAAAGCTGGTTATTTTAGAAGATAAACAAAATTGATAAACCACTAGTGAGACTCATCAAGAAAAAAAGGGAGAACACTCAATAGAATTAGAAATGAAAAAGGAGAAGTAACAACTGACACTGCAGAAATACAAAGGATCATGAGAGATTACTACAGGCAACTATATGCCAATAAAATGGACAACCTGGAGCTCATTGATGACGCGACCCTCACGTGACCAGGAGTCAACGTGTGCAGAAGTCCTTATAGTCCAGGGCCTGTTTCCCTGTATCAGCTCCCTATTGCTGGAGGAGAAAAGTGCCCCGGATCCTTTCAGGACTCTTGGTCTTTTGGGAGTGACCCAAATCAAGTGAGGGAAGAGGGAGGAAAATCCCCTGGATCCCTGCAGGATTAATTTATTCAGGAAGGAAATAAGAGAAAAATACTCAACATGCAAAAGTCTTGTGAAGAAAATGAAGGAAAAGCACAGAACATGCCAAAGGCTGAGGAAGACCGCCCTATGGAAGCTGTACCACAGGAGGCAGAAAGAAATCCTCTACCTTCTGAAGAAGGTGTAAGCCAGGAAGCAGAAGGAAACCTTAGAGGAGGGCTGACTCAGCCTGGTCAGGGATATAAAGAGGACACTCCGGTTAGGCATTTGGACCCAGAAGAAATGATAAGAGGAGTAGATGAGTTGGAAAGGCTTAGGGAAGAGATAAGAAGAGTAAGAAACAAGTTTGTGATGATGCATTGGAAACAAAGACATTCACGCAGCCATCCTTATCCTGTGTGCTTTAGGCCTTGAATTCTTTTTTTTTTTTTTTCTGTCTGATATTAAAATCTGGCCCCTCCTTTCTTTCTGTTAGCATTTTCTGATGTATCTTTGACTTTTGTTTTATTTTTAATCATCTGGTGGAGTTTTGTTTTAGGTAGTGTCCTTACTACCAGCATCTGGATTTTGTATTTTGACACATTCTCCAGGTCTGTTTTTCAATTCGGAAGTTTCACACATATGCATGAAAATATGTTCATTCCATATTGTAAAGTAAAACATAACAGGTTACAAAGCAGCATATTTAGTATCAGCTCACATATGTAGGAGAAAATCTCAAATTGTGTGTGTGTGTGTGTGCGTGTGCGTGTGTATACATACATATATATCTCAAAAATTTAACTGTGCTTATTTCTGTGTGGTGTGAGTTTTTTTCTTTTTGCTTATATGTATTTTTTAATGAACACGTCACACATACAAAAAGAATTAAATTTTTTTTATAATTAAGAGTCAATCAAATAATTTGCAACCAGCTTATAAGGGCAATGGGGGCACCTAAATTCTTGATGAAAGAACTATTAAAAAAAATGTAAACCTCAAATTACCTCTGGATCTCTTAGCCAGAGGAATAAAACTGGCAGTTATTACAGATAAAAAAAAAAAAAAAAAAAAAAAAGGACAACCTGGAAGAAATGGACAAATTCTTAGAAAAGCACAACCTTCTGAGACTGAACCAGGGAGAAATAGAAAATATAAACAGACCAGTCACAAACACTGAAATTGAGACTGTGATTAAAAATCCTCCAACAAACAAAAGCCCAAGAATAGATGGCTTCACAGGCGAATTCTATCAAACATTTAGAAGAGCTAACACCTATCCTTCTCAAACTCTTCCAAAATATAGCAGATGGAGGAACACTCCCAAACTCATTCTACGAGACCACCATCCCCCTGATACCAAAACCAGACAAAGATGTCACAAAGAAAGAAGACTACAGGCCAATATCACTGATGAACATAGATGCAAAAATCCTCAACAAAATACTAGCAAACAGAATCCAACAGCACATTAAAAGGATCATACACCATGATCAAGTGAGGTTTATCCCAGGAATGCAAGGATTCTTAAGTGTATGCAAATCAGTCAATGTAATACACCATATTAGCAAACTGAAGGATAAAAACCATATGATCATCTCAATAGATGCAGAAAAAGCTTTCAACAAAATTCAACACCCATTTATGATAAAAAAACTCTCCAGAAAGTAGGCATAGAGGGAACTTACATCAACATAATAAAGGCCATATATGACAAACCCACAGCCAACATCATTCTCAATGGTGAAAACCTGAAACCATTTCCACTAAGATCAGGAAGAAGACAAAGTTGCCCACTCTCACCACTGTAATTCAACATAGTTTTGGAAGTTTTAGCCTCAGCAATCAGAGAAGAAAAAGAAATAAAAGGAATCCAAATCGGAAAAGAAGAAATAAAGCTGTCACTGTTTGCAGATGACATGATACTATACATAGAGAATCCTAAAGACTCTACCAGAAAACTACTAGAGCTAATCAATGAATTTGGTAAAGTTGCAGGATACAAAATTAATGCACAGAAATCTCTTGCATTCCTATACAGTAATGATGAAAAATCTGAAAGAGAAATTAAGGAAACACTCCCATTTACCACTGCAACACAAAAAATAAAATACCTAGGAATAAACCTACCTAAGGAGACAAAAGACCTGTATGCAGAAATGTATAAGACACTGATGAAAGAAATTAAAGATGATACAAACAGATGGAGAGAAATACAATGTTCTTGGATTGGAAGAATCAACATTGTAAAAATGACTCTACTACCCAAAGCAATCTACAGATTCAATGCAATGCCTATCAAACTACCAATGGCATTTTTCACAGAACTAGAACAAAAAATTTCACAATTTGTATGGAAACACAGAGGACTCCGAATAGCCAAAGCAATCTTGAGAAAGAAAAATGGAGCTGGAGGAATCAGGCTCCCAGACTTCAGACTCTTCTACAAAGCTACAGTAATCAAGACAGTCTGGTACTAGCACAGAAACAGAAATATAGATCAATGGAACAGGATAGAAAGCCCAGAGGTAAACCCACGTACATATGGCCACCTTATTTTTGATAAAGGAGGCAAGAATATACAATGGAGAAAAGACAGCCTCTTGAATAAGTGGTGCTGGGAAAACTGGACAGCTACATGTAAAAGAATGAAATTAGAACACTCGCTAACACCATACACAAAAATAAACTCAAAATGAATTAAAGACCTAAATGTAAGGCCAGACACTATCAAACTCTTAGAGGAAAAAATAGGCAGAACACTCTATGACATAAATCACAGCAAGATTGTTTTTCACTCACCTCCTAGAGAAATGGAAATAAAAACAAAAATAAACAAATGGAACCTAACGAAACTTAAAAGCTTTTGCACAGCAAAGGAAACCATAAACAATACGAAAAGACAACCCTCAGAATGGCAGAAAATATTTGGAAATGAAGCAACTGACAAAGGATTAATCTCCAAAATTTACAAGGAGCTCATGCAGCTCAATATCAAAAAAACAAACAACGCAATCCAAAAATGGGCAGAAGACCTAAATAGACATTTCTCCAAAGAAGATATACAGATTGCCAACAAACACATGAAAGGATGCTCAACATCACTAATCATTAGAGAAATGCAACTCAAAACTACAATGAGGTATCCCCTCACACCAGTCAGAATGGCCATCATCAAAAATTCTAGAAACAATAAATGCTGGAGAGGGTGTGGAGGAAAGGGAACCCTCTTGCACTGTTGGTGGGAATGTAAATTGATAGAGCCACTATGGAGAACAGTATGGAGGTTCCTTAAAAAACTAAAAATAGAACTATAAGATGCAGGAACCCCACTACTGGGCATATACCCTGAGCAAACCATAATTCCAAAAGAGTCATGAACCACAATGTTCATTGCAGCTCTGTTTACAGTAGCCAGGACATGGAAGCAACCTAAGTGTCCTTTGACAGACGAATGGATAAAGAAGATGTGGCACATATATACAATGGAATATTACTCAGTCATAAAAAGAAATGAAATTGTGTTATTTGTAGTGAGGTGGAGGGACCTAGAGTCTGTCATACAAAGTGAAGTAAGTCAGAAGGAGAAAAACAAATACTGTATGCTAACACATATATATGGAATCTAAAAAAAAATGGTTATGAAGAACATAGGGGCATGACAGGTATAAAGACTCAAGTGTAGAGAATGGACTTGAGGACAAGGGGAGGGGGAAGGGTAAGCTGGGACGAAGTGAGAGAGTGGCATGGACTTATATATACTACCAAATGTAAAACATGTAGCTAGTGGAAAGCAGCCGCATAGCACAGGGAGATCAGCTCAGTGCTTTGTGACCACCTAGAGGGGTGGGATAGGGAGGGCGGGAGGGAGACGCACAAGGGAGGAGATATGGGGATATATGTATATGTATAGCTGATTCACTTTGTTATAAAGCAGAAACTAACACACCTTTTTAAAGCAATTATACTCCAATAAAGATGTTAAATAAAAAACGAAAAAACAATAAATAAATAAAGTAAAATAGGGTGATTAGCAGAGGCCCAAAAGCGGTGAAGTAATGAGCCCTATGGGAAGAACACTCTAGGCAGAAAGAACAATGGCTGTGTTTGGGAGTGGCTCCTTGTGTGTGAGAAATCACAAGAATGCCATTCTGCAGTACAGAGGGTGGGGAAGAGGACCAGATGAGCTCGGAGGTCAAGGTCGAGGGCTTCCGAGTCCTTCAGTCCTTTAAGAGAGGGTTTCTCCCTCCGGCACTACTTACATTTTGGGCTGGATCCGTCTTTGCCTTGGTGGGCTGTCCTGTGTATTGTAGGATATTTAACAGCATCCCTGAACTCAACCCACTAGGTGCCCGTAGCATCCCCACCACCCCCGCCTCCCAAGTTGTGACAACTAAAAATGTCTCCAGATGTTGCCAGGTGTCCGCAGAGGTGCAGAGTCATACCAGGTTGAGAGCCACTGCTTTAGAACCAAATAAGGACTTTGTTATTCCGAGTGGGTCTTTGCTTTATAAGACCCCTCTGGCACTGTGCTGAGAATAAGTTGAAAGGGGACAGAGGCAGGAGCATGGGAGCCAGGGTCAGGGGGGAATTGGCAGAAGTTCAGGTGGGAGTGGAGAGCACCTGGAACCAGACTGGGGTGGGCTGAGGTAGGCGAGGAGTGATCAGACTTGGGATATTTTGAATGATGAGCCGTCAGGATTTGTGACAGACTAGGTATTAGTTGTAAAAGAGAAATCAAAAATAGCCACAAGGACATGGGCCTGAGTACGGAGGTTGCAGGTGAGACGCAGGTTTCTGGGAGACAGCAAGAGTTTGGTTTGAACATGTATTTGAGAACATTGACCATTCTCTGACTTCTCCCTGACAACACCCCTGAGAGGTGGGCATTCTCTCCTTGTAGCATAAAAGCCCACGGAGGTGAGTGAATGCCCAAAGTTACACAACCCATACAGAACAGAAGCAGGATTTCAATCCAGAGATGTCTGACTACTAACCCCCTGCTCCTGGATACACCTCAAAGTAATTTTGGATGGTTCCCGAAGTCCCCAAGATGAGGTCAGGTACAGTATCTTATACCCTCCAGAGGTTAATTTAGCAGAGTAATTGTTCATGAAATCAAATTCTGCTAAATGCTAACATTTCAAAAAGAGACAGTCATTTCATTTGCATTTTATTAGCAGAATTGAAAAGAAGCAGAAACTTTAGAAAGGATTCTGTGTAGTAAAACAAATCACCTGGCATATCAGGAAGTAGGGTTTGTAGTTAATTGGATTTTAAACACTGGAAGTCACCATTTCTCCTACCTAGCCTTACCAGTTAGTTGCCTGGCTGCTCAAAGGCTCTGTGGTCAGTTGCGTTGGGAAGCATATCCTGGGTCCTTTTCTTGGGGATCTACATACCCATCAGCAGACTGCTTCTCCTCCCCCCAAAATGTGCTAAACATCCCACAGGCACAGGTGGCGTTAAACCATTTTTCCCATCTTGGACTTATTTCTAAGGGTCTGCTGTAGTCACAGCTGTGTCTTGGTATCACCTTGGTCTGTATGTTCCCCCAAATATACATGTCCCTGAAGCTTGGGTATGATAGCAGTGGGCCATTTTCTTCCCCTTTCATTTTTCTGCCAAACCCTTCTGACCTTTCAGCTTTGCCCCCACCAACCCCCTGAGCCATGGACCCGAATGGATTTT
The DNA here is from genome assembly GCF_028021215.1 of Eschrichtius robustus. Lineage (NCBI taxonomy): Eukaryota > Metazoa > Chordata > Mammalia > Artiodactyla > Eschrichtiidae > Eschrichtius > Eschrichtius robustus. The sequence continues at coordinate 38,153,200 of NC_090839.1, forward strand.
CCTGAAATATATCCTGAGACCTTTTGCATCCTCTGGCATCTAAAAGCAGGTTCTCTATCTCTTTCAGTTACGTAATTGTGTGTTTAAACTGTGGGGCTCAACAGAGTCATGGCAACCTCAGAGTTGTCAGCAGTTGGAACTACTGAGCTGGCCGTGGGGAGCTGTGCACCGTGATTGATTTCTGAGGGTGTTCGGGAAGCCTGGAGGTGATGTGAGCCGGGCTGCTCTGCAGAACTGTGCACAGGCCTCTTTGCTGTTACGAGCTGTGTAGCCCTGTGGTAGCTTAACCTAAAATAAAAGAGAACACTGCTGTTTCTCTTTTCTGCGAGAATAATCAGTGCCCAGGGAGCTGTCTTAGGGGGTCCCTGGCACTTTCTTCTTGTTGAGTTCTTGGCAAAGCCAGCTCACGGCCATGTGACCTGTGCAGTTACGCAGGGGACTGGACATTTGGTTTAATGTTCTGCTGTCACTGTCTTGAAAACCTTAACAACAAGGGGACCCATGCCTTCCTTTGGCTGTGGGCCCTGCAAATGATATAGGCTGGTCCTGATGCTAGGAGCTGGCCCCAGTTCTTGACTTCAGAGCTTCCAGGGGAAGCCACAGAGGAGCAAGGGAAGCATTTGAGGGTGACTTTTAAGGGTACTCCCACGCTTGTTCTTTAAATGCCACAGTTTAGGATTCAAGAGTTGGGATATCTAATAGAGAACAGACTTGTGGTTGCCAAGGGGGAGGAGGGGTAGGGGAGGGAAGGATTGGGGGTTTGGGATTAGCAGAGGCAAGCTATTATATATAGGATGGATGAACTATTATATGTGTATAGCACAGGGAACTAAATTCAATATCCTGTGACAAACCGTAATGGAAAAGAATACAAAAAAGGATATATACATATATACACACACACACACAAATATGTATACGTATAACTGAGTCACTTTGCTGTACAGAAGAAATTAACACAACATTGTAAATCAACTATACTTCAATAAAATTAAAAAAAAAAAAAGAGTTGGGGTGTTTATCCCCAACTTGACTTGAAGGAAGGAACGTATTACCAGGTAGAAGACCGTTCTGGGATGTCAACAGTAGCTGTCCTAAGTAGCACTGTTGCTCAAAAGGAAGCTCTGTGCATCCCAGGCCCTTCTCAGCTAGAAAGCTGAAACAAGGGCTAATCATCTGTATGTAAAACAAGTTTCCAGATGAGACACAACATGCTTCCTGATCAGCAGCATTGCCAAGGTGAAGGTTAACTATAGCAGTCCATTCATTTATTCATTCAACAAATATTCATTAGTCACCTACAATGTACTGGTCACTGTGCTAGGAGGAGGGGACGGGTGGTGCCTTAATCTGAGTTCCCTCCAAAGCAGATCCTGTGACAAAAGATTTGAATGGGAGTGGTTTATCCGGGAGGTGATCCCACGAGATACCAGTGGGAGAGGAGAGAAGTGAGACAAAGAAATGAAGGAAGGCAGTAAAGGGTGTGTTATCGAGGAGGTGCCCCTGCAGGCATCCTGGGTGCAGTCCCCGTGGGGACCTGTGGAGGGAGTGTAGAACAGGCCTCAGAAATGTCCCATGGAAGGATGTGGAGCTGGGCTATTTATCCACTAACTCCCACCTGCCTTTGGTTGAGGGCTGCCCCTCCTGCAAGGATGAACGCAGCCTTTGGGCCAGAGAAAGCTTTTAGGCAAAGAATCCCAAGCACTTGCAGTAGAAAGCTGTGGTAAAGTATGAGATGAGGGCAAGGGGATGAAGAGTGACAGAATTGAGGCTGCCGTTGCAGATAGATTAGTAGAGAAGACCTTTCTGAAGAGGTGACATTTGAGCAGAGACCTGAATGAAGTAAGAGATCATTTAAGTATCCAAGATGAAGGGAACAGCAGGGCAAAGGCCCTGGACAGGAGCCTGCGTGGGGTTTTGTGAAGGACAAGGAGGCTGGATGGATGGAGAGGGAACCGTCAACGAGAGGAGAGGTAGGACAGGAGGTCCACAGAGTACCCAGGGGCTGGGGTAAGGGCTGGGGAGTGGATGCGGAGCATATCAGGAATCTACTGGAGGATTCTGAGCAGAGGAGTGACACGATCAGATTCTTGTCTTATAAAGGAAAGCCCTGCCTTCTGGGTAGAGGACAGACTGGGGGTGAAGGTGGGGGTGCAGAGTAGAAGGAAGATGATGCTGTCAAACCAGAGTTCAGAGGTCAAGAGGTCTAGGGTTTCTTGACAGGAGGACCAGCGGAACATGCTCCATCAGGACCACAGTGTATGTTTCCAGCCCAAGCAGCTCACCCAGAGTTGGTTCTACATTCCAGCCTGCGTCCACAGCTCTTGATTTTTCTTGGCTCTAAGGAGCCTACTTCATAGCTCCTGTTCATGATGGGGGTCTTTGCCTCCTCTCCTTCCTTCTCAGGACCATTTGGCCTTAGCTCTTCCCGTCACTTCAGTCTGGCACCTCAGGCTGCTGTGCCCTTTTCCCGAATCACTGCCTTTCTCTGGCTCCCTCGCCCTTCCCCTCACCCTGGCCCGGCGCACGGCGACTGTGTGATCTGCAGTCACGGGCGCACCCGACGGGCATTCACGGTTTCGCTGTAACACGTGCATTTGAGCTGCTTTGCTGACTTTCATCCTTCAGTGTATTGTGGCTGAGTTTTTTTTTTTTTTTTTTTTTTTTGGATGTCTTATTTGTAGCAAAACGATTCATGCAACCAAATTCCTCATTCTCTTCTCAGGGGAACTTTGCTCAGTTGGCTGCCTGCATCATGGACTATGGCAGCTGCGAGTTATGATAATCTGATGTGTCTGATGTTGGAGCATCATTAGACAAAGGCACTGCTGATGGCTTTCCCGCTCTGCCAGCCTCACCCTCTCTCAAGCGCTTGGGCTGAGAAGGAGGGTACCCAAATCCACAGATGCTCAAGTCCCTTATGTAGAATGGCATAATGTTTGCATGTAACCTATGCACACTCTCCTGTATACTTTAAATCATCTCTAGATTACTTATAATACTTAATGCAATGTAAATGCTACGTCTATGGTTGCCAATGCACAACAAATCCAAGTTTTGCTCTTTGGAACTTTCTGGAATTAAAAAAATATATAGTTTTGATCTGCTCTTGGTTGATTCCACCGATGCAGAACCCACAGATATGGAGGGCCAGCTCTATAGGCATTGTTATTAAAATGTTTATATTTTACAAATGTACCTCTGCACAAAACCGCTGAATTCAGGAAATTTTAGCTACATTTTTCTGTAAAACACAGTTTCATATAGCTTTAAAAATCAACATAGTTTTCTCATTTCCTTACTTCATTTAAGGATTGATGCAGTTATTTAAAAAACCTGTCTCCCTTGCAAGTCATCCCAGTGGGATTGGCAGTGATCATAGAAGGGACATTTGTGGGGCTTGTTCATCAGGAGAACACCTTTGCTTGCTGGGCAGTTATTTCGTGCATTGTCCTCAAGCTCCTTTACAAAAATCTCTTAGTGGTTAGTGTGTCTCTGCACATACAGTGTCACAGAGTGTCAACTTTCACTTCGGTCAGTAAAGAGATGGCCTGATTCTAGGGTCATATTAAGAAAGTTGGTTTTTCTCTGGAAACTATTTTATTTTCAGCTCAGATTTAGGTTAGAAAAACAGACTTAAAAACAAAACCTAACAATTCCTAGCATAATGAGAATTAAATGAAAAATTCCAGTTTGCATCAACTGTCCATTTTTTAATGAAATCGTCAGATTCTTTTCAGCTGTGTCTTGGACTGACTTCTCACACTTCAATGTGGGTGTGAATCACCTGCGATCGTGTTAAATGCAGATTCTGCATTTCTAGCAAGCTTCCAGATGGTGCTGATGCTGCTGGTCACTGGGCACCCTTTGGGGAGCCAGGTTTTGGACAACTTGCTCTAGGATCCACCTTGCTTGGCTGGGGGGGGGGGCAAAGCTATGCCTGGGGGAGGGATTGACTGCTTTGGGGAAAAAGGAGATTTTTGGAGGTAAAGTTAGCCTGAAAATTTTTCTGATGCAGAAAACCATTTTCATACTGACACGACGACTTGCGTGGCTGCCTTCCCAGAAGCAGATGAAATGGAGCGCTGTGGTGAAGGAGGGTGTTCTTGGCTTTTTGACTCTGGCTGGAAAACATCTAAACTGCTTCTCTTTATCCAGGGAGGGTTCCTCAAGGCTTGGAGGCTCCTGATGTCACTGAATTTGCAGTCCTGGCAGAGGGCATCAAACGTTTATGACTGCAAATGGAAGCCTTGCTCAGGGGTACAAAAATCTAGGTTAGGGTTTTGAGCAGGAAGGGAGGGGCCTTGATGCTAAGGAAAGAACTGGTAGAAGTTCCGGAAGCATTTCAGGCAGTAATTACAAAGGAGAACTCTCTTCTCCTTAGCAACAGTCTTTGCAAGGGGAGCAAAAGCTTGGAATAGTAGCAGTCCCTACAGAGAAATCTGTGTGCAGACAGAATCAAAAGCAATTGAAACAAGTTTGCACTAATGACTTTGGGGACCAGAGTGCCCCAAGAATGGAAGAGAAGGGCTTTATTATCAGGGGTGACCTCTAATTTGCAATTCAAATGACTGTTGGGCATGTAAACGGACACCTGGGTGGGAGGATTGTATAATGTGGGTGGTACTCGGTGAATTTCTTTATCTTGGACTTTGGATGAAGAAAGTCTTCCCTCTGCTTCTTGCAAGCTCAAGTAGTGACAGATGGTTCTCATTTTCTTGCTGGTTTCTGTTCCCATAGGAATAAAATAGGACTTGGTGTTCAGAATTCAGCCTATGCAAAGATGCTTACATTCAGGTGGGCCATTTAGAAACAAAAGGACATTGGCTGTTATGATTAAACCAAGGTGAAGAAGGGCTGTGGAAAGTCATAGAGGTGAGGGCTGGACAGAACTACTCCTGTGACCTTGTGCAGATTATGATCCTCTTCTAGCATCAGTTTACTCTCCTGTAATTATGATAATAATGCCTCCAGTCGGTGGTTTGGAGATAATGCTCATAGTGTCTAGCAGAATATTTGGTACATAGGTTTTCAGTAAGTGGAAGAGTTATTTTAGAAAATATCTTGAGATATAGCTTATGATTAGATTTCAGGATGAGAGCTGGAGTTCTGACTGGAGTTTAAACTTGAATTTCATCAACTGGGTAGAGCAACCAAGAACAGGCGTTGCAGAGAATACAATATGTCAAGAAAGTAAGATGCTCAGAGTAGTAAGACAACCAGTAGATTAGTATTTTTTATGAATGTGACAAAATAATTAGCTTACAGAGCTCTTGGCATATTGAGGTAATAGGTGAAATACCTGGGGCTGTAATTATTAGAGGAGAGTTAAGTTCTGATTATTATAAGAACTTAACAGAAGTCTTAGGTGCTTCCAGCCCAAGGACTTTATAAGCCCCTCTAATTCTTTTTCTTCTAACCACCTTGTAGCAGAGAGACTTTGCCACCTCACAGCTCACTGACTGCCCATTAATCCATCCCACAGATTCTCTCTAGGACCTGCCTTGGACTTGTGCTCTCCAGTATTAGAGCCACTTGCCCCACCGGGCTGTTGAACACGTGACATGTGGGCAGTCCAAGTTGAGATGTGCTTGCAAGATTAAAATACTCTCTGAATTTCAAAGGCTTAGTATGAAAAAAAAAAAAAGAATGGAAAATATCTCATTAATAATTTTTACATATGGAATACATCTAAAAATGACAATATTTTGGATACATTGGGTTAAAATATATTATTTAAATTAATTTGGCCTGTTTTTACTTTTCTAATGTGGCAACTAGAAAATTTTAAATTACACACGTGGCTGGCATTTTATTTCTATTGGACAGTGCAGGTCTAGCCTGCACTGGCACTTGTATAGGAAGTTCCTGGAGAGGCTTACATCATCAAGCTCCCCTGTCCCAAAACAGAAACAAAACCAAACCTTGTGCTGACTTAGGGGAGCTTCCTGATCTGAAGCTCTGTTGTCCTTTCTCAGCAAAAGGAACCCTAATTGTGCAAGTGAACCATCTTCCTAGGTATATTAGGTCTGTACACGTATAGTCTCAAAGTTTTTACATCATTTATATTCAGAGTTTTCTTAATGTTGTTCTCAGTCAGCATTCGACAACTCTTATCGAAAAGGCAGTGCTTTATCTGAGGGTGTCTGTCTCTAAAACACATTCCCTTCCTCTTAAAACAAACACAATAAAAGGGTATTGAAACAAAGGAAAAATCACTTGGTGTGCTTTTGGTCAACATTTATCTTGCTGTAAAAAGAGAAGGAAGAGAAGAATGTAGGTTTGCATCAATTAAATTGTATCACAGTTACTGGTTCTCTTTCTTCATGGAGTCAGAAATCAACAAAATAAATTTATTCTTTCTGGTTCGAAGTTGTCAGGGAGTTATTGAGAGGGAGCTGAAGTCCTATTTCTGCAGCAAAACTAATGTGAGAGGAGAATGGTAAATTAAATAAGGGCACGATGATTTAGCCAGCTGCTTCAGTGCCCTGAATGATCACTTGTAAGATGCAAATAAATGTAGGGCTTTGTGCTATTAAATAGAGTTAAGGTTTTCAACTCAGAAGAAATATTGTGATGTGGCTGAGTAGTCCTATTAATGGGATATTTTTGGTCACTCATTTGTCCTTAGATTACCTCAGCTCCGGAGACGGGAATGATTAACATTGCACTCTAATCACGAGGAGTAGGAGGGATGACGTGTCGATAAATTGGAATTGAAGAACGGCTTATGAGTTCTTTCACTAGTGTATCACTGTGTTCCCGGATTTTTGATTTAACGTTTTATTTCTCTTTCTTGAAGGCCATCTATGGAAACACTAGAGAGCTTTTTTAACCCTTATGGAACCTCTGATGAATCCTCCAGGTTGAGAGGGGCATCATGTAGCCTGTAATTAATTCCACGGGAGAACATTAAGATTTCCAAGGTGCTTGGTGAGGTTGATCTGTCCTCTTATGTGGTGTGGGGACAAGAACATATATTACCAGTGAGACTCTAGTCACTAGCATTACTAAATGTTGAAGCGCTTTAACTTTCTTAGGAAATGTCAAAATAGTCTCTACTCTTTTTCTGTTTGTTTCTTTTCATGCTATAGTTTTCAGGATCAGGATTATAACACCAAGTCATCTTTACAAACCCCCAGAATCATAACTAGGGAAGTACACTGGGTCTGCCTTGGGAAAAGAAGGATTATAAAAATGGAATTGTGTTTACCTTCCTACTGTGACAATGTATTAATCCCCATCCTAAGGGTTTCCTTGGGTAATGGTGGTAGAAAGTTTCATTCATTCATTCGTTCATTCAGTAAGCATTTATTAAACACTTAAGGTGTAGAAACATTGTATAAGGTAATGAGAACAAACCTAAAGGACAGTTGCCTTTCTCAGTGACCCCTATCTCTGGGGGTGTCCTGAGAAACAAGTTAGTTAGCATGGCATTGACTGCTTCTCTCACTCTTGAATCTTAGATGGTAGAGACACTGAAATCTAGGGGAGAGTTATGCAGTGCTATTTATAATTTCAATCTCTCTGTTCTTTCAAAACTATCTTGAATTTCTTTAAAAGTATTATTCTCAGTCTTGAAACATTAGGTTATCTTTATAACAAGTGGTTTTCATCTTGACAGTATCCTTAACTTTCTGAGAGGAATGAAAAAAATTTGTATGCTATACCCCAGGTCTTCCAGATTTTTATTATTCTAGACAATTGATGCAGTATATGAAACTTTTGAAGTTATAATTTACTATTTTGAGTCTTATCTCTTCCTGCATGTTGGTTCATGCTCTCCATTGCGTTAATCTTCATCTATTTACATTTCAGTCATTTTGTTTATCTGTTGTTTAATCCATTCATCTGGATACTTCCTGTCAAACTCAGCTACAATAGCTGATATGGAATATATTACATAAAAGTCATTAAGGGCAGAATAGAAAGAATGGTATTCTGATTTTGATCTTTATTCAGAATTCTCAATGACTCTCCCTCAGCGACTGATGGCAACAAGTGTTCCAAAAGCTACTTATTGGAAATGGCAGTCTCAGTTTCCTGTCTTCACTCCTGACTCTCAAAAGTTGGATGTCAGGTAGTCAATACAGTTACTGTGTTTCAGGTTCTTAAAAATCCTTGTCGAAATGAAACTATTCATTGTTTTTCAGACTAAACGATTTTGTTTCTTTAACCTTTCCGATGCTAGTTTTCAGTTTCGAAGTCATTTCCTTTTCTTACACTATACATGCAATCCATCAACCTCTACATTCAAAATATGTACCGAATTGACCACTTTCCCCAGTGTCAACTGTTAAACAGCATTGACCAAGCCTGTTAATTGCTTTCTCTGTTTCACTCTTGCCTTGCTACAGTCGGTTCTCCAAATAGCGAAGTTTCCTTTAAAACTTAGGTCAGACTATGTAACTCTGCTGCTTAAAAGTGCTCCATTGGCTTCTCATTTAACCGAGAATCAGGTTTGATCAACGTCTTTGAATGATCTGGTTTCCTTTCGCTGATTTCACCTCCTTTTAGTGTCCTCCTGCTCACCTTGCTGTGCTCCAGCCACACTGATCTTTTCAGCCTTGTAAAACACGCACTCCCCTTAGGGCCTTTGCACCTGCTAGACCCTCTTCCTGGAATCCTTTCCCTCCAGATCTTCACAAGGCTTACTCTCTCACTTCTCTTAAGTCTTTGCTCATATGTCACTTCATTAATGAGACCCCACTGGGGGCCCCTATCTACAATAAAAACATCACCCTTCTCTTCCCCTCCCCCCAATAGGAATCCAATAAATATTTTTTGAATGAGTGAAACAACTATTTTTCATGGAACACATTTAATTTCCTGTTCTATTTATGGGAATAGATAAGGAATGCATAAAATGATCCTTAGCAGAAGAGGACATGTAAATATTACAACAAAGTGGTAAAAAATAAGACATGTTAAAAATTCAAAACCATATCTTTAGTTTTCTTAAAGTACAAACAGTAACAGAACAAAGAGTCAATACATTTTTGAAAAATGGAGATATTTCTTGGAATAGCTAACATTTGTAACCGGATCATTATGCAAATATGTAATATTGCTGGTATAATTTTGAGTTTCTTTTTTCTAAAATAGTAAATACTTCCCCTTTTGTGATCAAATTTAAACTTCCAATATGCTTGACAAACTTTCTTTTGTAGTAAAATGTGTCTCTGTGTGTGTAGTATGTATACAACTATATATACATATATATGATTGAATTATCAATGGTTTATGAATTTTTAAACTAATGAAAGTTATGATGCATCAGAGAGTTATTTCCTATTGTTAAATGGGACTCTGTTATGATTATTATTATTGATGTATTATTATTATTTGTAGGTATTAAATACATACTTGCAAACTTGTAGAAGGAACATTTTTTGTTTGTTTGTTTTTGTTTTTATTTTGGCTGCATTGGGTCTTCGTTTCTGCGCGTGGGCTTTCTGTAGTTGCAGCGAGCAGGGGCTACTCTTCGTTGTGGTGCACAGGCTTCTCATTGTGGTGGCTTCTCCTGTTGCAGAGCACGGGCTCTAGGTGCACGGGCTTCAGTAGTTGTGGCATGTGGGCTCTAGAGCACTGGTTCAGTAGTTGTGGCACATGGGTTTAGTTGCTCCACGGCATGTGGGATCTTCCCGGACCAGGGGAACCCGTGTCCCCTGCATTGGCAGGTGGATTCTTAACCACTGTGCTACCAGGGAAGCCCCAGAACATTTCTTCTTTAACCAGAATATCTTCTTCTGCATGTTGTAAATGTGTGAATTTACTTAATTGTCTGGGCTTGTTGCCTTATCTCCAAAGGAAGATAATAATATGTTACTGACTTAAAGGTATGACATATGGAACTCTGAAATGTGATTGCTCTTGAAGATTCATTATTTTAAAATCACAATATCTCCACACCCATTAAAATAGCTAAAATAAGAAGAAAAAAATGGGCAGTACTAAGTGAGTGAGGTTGCAGAGCAGTTGTGATTCTCATACATTCATTGTTGGTGAAAATGTAAAATGGAACAGCCACTTTGGAAGATAGATTGGCAGTTTCATATAGTGTTAAGCATACACTTACATGTGACCCAGCAATCCCACGCCTGGGTACTTAACTAAGTGAAATGAAAACTTATTTTCACACTAAAATCTGTACACTAATATCTGTAGTAGCTTTATTTATAACCATCAGAAACTGGAAACAACGCAGATGTCCTTCCAGCTGGGGAATGAAAAAACAAACTGTGGTATATCCATACATTGAAATACTACTCAGCAGTGAAAAGGAACAAACTACTGATGAACACATCAGCGTAGATGGATCACAAACTGCATCATGCTAAGTGAAGGAAGTCAGAGTCAGACTCAAAAGGCTATGTCGTGTATGATTCCTTAACACCCAGAGGTTGGGTGGGATTGAGAAGAGGGGCTGACTGCCGAGGGGCAGCATGAGAGAGATTTGGGGGTAATGGAACTGTTTTATGTCTTGATTTGTGTGTTGGTAACGTGATTGTATGCATTTGTCAAAACTCATAGAACTGTATACCAGAAAGAGTGAATTTTACTATATGCAAATAAAAAACAGTGAATTAATCCTCTTGATTAATAAAACCAGCTCTGCCTCTGAGTCCAGCCACTGATGAAGCCTGAATGTCCTAGGAGAGTTAGCACATCTATGTCTTAGTTCCTCATTTCATTTTACCTCAGTTGCTGGGGTTTCCTTGCGAGACTAGTCTTGCTTCAGGTAGTACTCATAGACTTTGATTCTGAGGTCAGAAGTAGCAATGGCAGAAAACCATCCCACATTCTCCCAGAAGCTGTTTCAGAGGGATCCTGCCAGCTGGTTAGCCTAGTTTGGTGCTGGTGGTGGTGCTGACAAAGACAGAGAACTTGTTAGAGTTGTAGATAAATCAGCTGCTTTAGTTTGTTCATAAAATCAAATGCAGATGAACAGGAAACAGAATCAGAGCAGGCTGTTGTCCATACAGATTATTCTAGACTGTGCATTTGGAGCCCGTCTGTTCAATATGGTACCTGTGTCAGGGCCTTGGCCTCAGCAGCCATGTTCTGGGTCTTGAAGAGTTTGTAGAGTTCAGTTCCATTAATGAAAACCCAACTTGTTGCCATATCCCAGTGTATTGGGCTCCAGTGGGCCAGCTGGTGATGTAATTTCTCATAGAACAAGTGGTTGACCAGTTGTCTGTGACCAAAAAAACGATCCGACAAACATAAATACCAGTCTCAAATTTACATAATTCATAACAAGAGAACTTAAGGCATTGAGTGGTTCTTGTAAGCTGTGCCATACTCTTTATTTATTTATTTTTTCTATTTTCACTTGCTGACTGGAGGATGCATTTTATGTTTATGAAGGATGTGACTACATAAAGGTTTTTGAGGTCATGATTCTCTGGTCAAACCAGCCCTGTTTCCATTTTCCTAGACTCTTTTGTGTCCTCTGCCTTAGGGGTACCTGCTTCTCTCATACTTAGCTGTCTCAAGAGTGCTATAAATCTAGATTGATCCTGAAACCAGCTACCTACCAGCAGATTAGAAGTGAAGCACAACAGATTAAAATGAAATATTTTTCTCTCTGGCATTACTCTAGAGCAACAACTGGAGTTTCTGCTATTACTATTCTTAGCTTAATTTGCACACATCATTTTCTCTGTGTGCCTCTACTTGAGTGCAGAAATAGAGGAGGAGGGAGAGGACAGTAATTGATCACCCACCTTGGATTGGGGAATGTGATAAGCACTTTTCGTGTATTATTCCGTTTAACTTCACAGCAATGAGTCAGGTAGATAATTTTGCTGCTTTACAAACAAGGAAGCTAGGGCCAAGAGAGGTTAATTGACTTGTATTCTCAAAGATAGGTCTCTCTCATTCCAAAACCCACTCTTTTTATACCTCAAGGCTCCATTTGGGAATAGTATTTTCTCATCTCGTTTCCACTTTCTCTGGAAGATGGAGACTGCACTGGTCTTTTGAGATTGAGCCCTGGGCTTCTTATCACACCTGGTCTGAGAACCAAGTCTGCTCTCTGTTTTACTTTTCAGAGTCCCAAGAGATTTGGCCTAATTTTATGTATTTTTCAAAGTTGCCATCACACACTTATCACCTGTTTCTTTCTCCTCCATGACTGCCTGAAGAGGAAAATTGAATCTCCGAGTTTCATGGCTCTGAAGCACAAACCCACAAGGCTTTCTTATTTAAATCATCCCACTTCTAATCACCACGGGGAAATAGGAAAGCAAAGAGAGAGAGAAAAAACCCAACAGGAAAAGTTACAAAGATTCAAAAATAGTTTAAAATCTTAATCCTTGAGCCCAGTTTATGTGTTATAGCTCTTGAAATTCTTCTTAGGAATTATTTCTTAGAAGATACTAGAAGTCTCCTTAATAGGGATTAGTTATTCATTTGTGTCTTGGATCTGTGGTCCAAAACAAATTCAGGTTGGTACCAGTGATGAAATTTTCTCTCCCAGCCAATCATATTTTCCAGTGACTGTCTAAGCTCTAAGGGTTTCGTTATAAACCTGCCCTAGGAGAGACTTCCAGAAAGCAAAGGTGTTTCAATGTTAGTTTGTGTCACTGGAGGAGGTTGGGAAATGGATATTAGGCTCAGTTTGAAGCATTTTTGCTACCCAGTACCTGGAGTCAGAGCCACACGTGGGAGTTGAAATGTTCTCTAAGTATAAACTACACACTGGATTCCAAAGACTTAGAATGCAAGAAGAAAGAAAAAAAAAAAAAGAGGAATTTTAAACTATCTCAATAATTTTTCTATCAATTACATGTACCTCAATTATATAAGAAAATTCTGCAAATACTGGGTTAACTCTCTTATTAACATTAAATTCACATTTTTAAACTTTTAATTCTCAGACTATCATAGATCCACATGCAGTTGGTACTGTCTTACACAACCTAGGTATAGCATCACAACCACAAAATTTATATGGATACAGCCCACTGACCTTATTCAGATTTTACCAGATTTACATGTACTGGTGTTTGTGTGTCTCTGTGTGTGCATGTTTAGTTCTATGCAATTTATTCACCTGTGTAGATTCATATGACCACCACCACTGTCAAAATACATAAGAATTCTATCGCAAGGATCATGTTTGCCAGATACTGTAGCCATAGCCTACCTCCTCTCCTCCCTAACTACTGGAAATCAGTAATCTGTTATCCATTTGTGTACTTGTGTCATTTCAAGAATGCCATACAAATGGAACTATATAGTTTGTAACCTTTCGAGATTAGCTTTTTTTGCTCGGCAAAGTTCCCTTGAGATCTACGCAAATTATGTTATCAAGAGTTCTTTCCCTTTTTATTGCTGAGTAGTATTCTGTTTCTTTTTACCTTTTTAATAGTGCTTCTGGAAACTAAAATTACATATGTAACTCACAATTGCGTTTTTCATCATATTTCTATTGGACATTACCGGTTTAAGTGCATGCTTGTTGGAAGTAACCAAAAAGCACATTTCTGTTGCATTTTCATTGAATTTTGGGCATCCTGTGTTAAATGGTGCATTTTGTTCTGCCAACTCTGAATCAAGGCAACAGTACCTTTTAAAATCATTTCAGGAGAGTAAAGTCATCTCATTGTCTCTCCCACTCCCTTCCTCCCACCCTTTTTTTTTTTTTTTTTTGGTCAGTTTTCAGTAAGAAAACCTTTGTATTTCTATCCACAAAAGAAACTTTTCATAAGGTTAGGCATCAAAGAGGGGTTTCTTGCAGCTGCTGCCAGTAGTATTCGGTGCACTGGTTTGAGACTAATTAAATGGCTTATATTTATCTGATATTTTCCCCCTTGGGAGACTCAGAAACATTTCTTTTTTTTAACTTAAGCTTCAAAAAGAAACCAGCTCAGTTAGCTTATGATGGAAGGAAGAAGCAGGACACAGGGACACTTCAGAGCCGATTAGAACTGAGGTAAAGGATAATACCATTTTCAATTAAAATTGCCTGGGGAAATAAGGTAGGCAGAGAATAATTACCTGGGTTGGCACACATCCAAGTTTCTGAAACTAAGACCCTGTTTGAATGTTCTGAGGGATCACTGACGACCACAGGCAGCCAAGGACCCTGAGAATTATGTCTGCTCTCAAACCTATTTGGGTGTTCTGGCTGCAGTGCATAGCAATTTTAAGTCAAATTATGTGGCTTGAGAAATTCTACCAAATAAAACTTGGGAAAAACTAAGACCTCCCCCAAATAAGCAACTCCAGAAAGCATCAGATTAAAGGGAGGTTTCTCTGACAAAATACATTTATACTTCTGTAATTTCTGCTCTGTGCCCACCAGGGCAATGGAACCAAGATGGAACCATAGGAGAACATAAAGAGGACTGATTAAAGAATAGTTCTAATCACTCACCTCCTCACAGAGAGGACCCTGGGTGGTAACAGTCCTTGGTCAGCGCCTTGCCGGTACCAGGAGCAATCACTGAGTAAATGCCACCTGACACGTGGGCTTGTCCAACCTAGTTGTGGAAATGCATCGTTGAAAGCAAGTGTTCCTTTTCTATTTATTTTTTTAAATTGAAGTATAGTTGATTTACAATGTTAGTTTCTGGTGTACAGAAAAGTGATTCAATTGTGTGTGTGTGTATATATATATATATATATATATATATATATATATATATATATATATATATATAATTTTTCATGTTCTTTTCCATTATGGTTTATCACATGATATTGAATATAGTTCCCTGTGCTATACAGTAGGACCTTGTTGTTTATCCTATATATAATAGTTTGCATCTGTTAACCCAAAACTCTTAATCCATCCCTCCCCCACTCCCCTCCCCCTCAGAAATCAAGAGTTCCTTTAATACAGATATCAGGATGTGCCCCACCCCCACTCCACTTCCACCTCCACCTCCATCTCCGCCTCCAGTGACCTATTATTACAACTGCTAAGCCTGTGTTTCTTGGGGTCTGTGCTGCTGATGGCACCCGGTGCCATGATGCCCCTGCTTTGGCTGGGTGGAACTGATGGAAAAGGTTGGAGGGTATTGAACTACAGGTTCTTCCTTTCTCATTACCTAAAGAAAGGCTCACTTCCTTCTCTATAGTAGGAAAGGGAGCCAGTGGTTTCTATTCTTTGCTTCTAGTGTTAGCTTTCGCTTTGTTGCCATCTTTTCATAATCTCTCAATTTCAAATGTAGGACAATGGAAAAGTGTTTAGAAGGAAAGAAAAAGAGAAAGAAGGAATCAATCACAGTTTTCATCTCTCCTCTTCCAAATAAGGATATAGGGGGTTAAGGAATGCCTGGATTATTTTCTTTTTTAAGAAGACTTCATAGGCTTGCTTGGACAAGGCTACTGCTGGCACGTGGGGTGTCTTTACGCAAATTATAGAATCACACCCCTTGGCAAGGCTGCAGCCCCAACTCTCACCCGTTGGCCTTGGATGTGAACCAGATCTATTTGAGTGCAGTGCATAGGTGCTCGGCCACCACCTTATGCTGTGTATTAGGCGCAGGAAGCACCCCTATTTCACAACATGGAAACACAGATAAGTGCACAGACAGCTATGGTTTTAAGAGGAAGGGTCCACGGTTTGAATTCACATGCCTTTTCTTACTCACCACGTGACTCTGGATCAGTAATATAACTACCCTGTGACTCAGTCTCCTCATCTGTAGAAAGTTTCTGCTACATGGAGTTTGGTGAGATTTAATGAGTTAATATACATGAAACACTGAGAGCAGTACCTGGGCTTAGTAATTTCTCATTAATTGGTTATTATGCCATGAGCGAGTGACTGTATTAAGCATGATTTTAATTATTTTTATCCTTTTCCTTCAACTGTTAGTGTGGTTATGTATACAGTGCCTCTATGTAATTTCCAAATAGCCAAGTCTGTTGAGTGAAAAGCTGTTAAATTGGTTGAGACCATGTAGAAAATATAACAATTTAATTAAAAAATTTTTAGCGCATGATGGTATTTGGATACTTAAAAATTTTTTTTGGTCCTTCTAGGTACTAGTTATGTATCTGTTTCTTCTTCTTTTCCTTCTTCTCCTTCTTCTCCCCCTCCTTCTCCTTCAGAATATCAATTTTCTACACATCTAATTTCATAAGGTCAGTTTAAGTTCAAGAAGGGAAACATCTCATATACATCTGGAAGTTGGCAGAGTACATGCATTCTTAGGGTTAGAACATTAGCTACTCTAGTGATGAATGGGAGAACTGTTACAAAGCTACTCGCTGGGTTTAACTTCCATGCATCCTGTCTGTTGGCCAGTTAGCCTTCCTTGTGACATGATGTCAGTTCCCAACCTGAGAAAAAAAAAATAAATGCATACAGACAACAAATGCATGCAACAATTAGGTACTAGGTATAGCAGACAGAATTCTCATATGGGCCCAGGACTCCTACCCCGGCGACTGTGACCTTGATGGATGTCACTCCTGTGATGAGGTTATGTTACATGGTGCAGCTGACTTTCAGAATGAGCTTTTCTTTGGTGGGCCTGTCCTAGTCAGCTGAGTCTCTAGTAGGGACTAAAGAAAGATTCAAGGAGAGAGTGGGATTCCATGCAGGGGAGATTGTCCGCTGCTGGCCTGGAAGAGGTGGGGCTGTGAGGCAAGGAGTGTAGATGGCATCTGGGTGCTTGGCTTGGCCCCCTGCTGACAGTCAGCCGGGAACGGCCCCCAGTCCTATGACTGTAAGGAAGTGAAACTGGCCAACAACCTGCCTGAACTTGGAAGTGGATCATTCCTCAGGCTCCAGAAAGGAAGGAAGCCTACAGAGACCTTGATTTTAGCCTTGTAAGATGTTCAACAGAGAGCCCAGCAGCTGGACCCAGACTTCTGACCAAGTACCAAGAGCTACTAAATTTGTGTTGTTTTAAGCTGTGAAGTTTGTGGCAGTTTTGTGATGCAGCCACAGAAAACCAATGCACGAGGGAAACCAGGCAAAAGAAGGTAGCTAGGTTATTGCAAAGCCATCGCCATTATTTAGAGAAAAAAAAATAACACTCATAAAATGACTCATAATAAACTCCTATAAAGAGCCCCCAGTTAACCATTTTAGATCCAGTTAGCCACAGTAAATGACAGATCCAGGAGCTATAACTTTTCTGGGCAGAGCTTAGAATGAATAGTTTCTCAAACTGGCAGTTTTAGACTTTAGGGAGGGGCAGAGGAATGATGAAATTGCTCCCTTGCTAGACATTTATTGCACGATGGTAAAGGGAAAATACACAGACTAGGAAGGTGGACTCCCCTTCTTTCCATGCTCGTCAGCATGTTTCATCTGGGGGGGGGGTGTCACTAACCCAGTGCAGGGAGAAGAGCCAGAGAACATGGGTGAGGGGCCATCTGGTGGAAGTGATCAGGAGGGGGCGCTGGGGGGACCTGGCAGACCCAGACTTTCTCAGGAGTGACGGCCACCTATCAGCTGTGGCTGGCATACAGGCGACTCTCTGGGTCCCTGTTGCCCAGTCTTCCAGATTTCCAAGAGACGCTGGGGTTCCGATGTTTTATATGAAATCTCCCATTATGTAAGTGTTAACAATCAGCTCAAATGTTTGAAGATCACCATAGGGAAGTGTAAACATGTATGTGGCCACGTCAGGCCCTCGGCAGCCTCTCTTTCAGTGCAACTCAGAGGAGAGAGTTATGTGAGCAGTTTAGGGTTTGGGGTGTGAGCTCAGCTTGGACAGTGGTTTCTCTTGCTTGGTCACTGTCATGTCCTCAGAGCCAAGGACAGTGTCAGGCCACAGGGGGTGCTCAATATATGCATGTGGAGTGGCTCTGAGGAGATGTCAACGTGCCCATACTCTATGTGAAAGTATCAAATGTGATTGCTTGGCAAGATGAGTTTCAAAGATCCTATTGCTTTTTTTTTTTAATATAACTATAGTTGACTTACAATATAGTGTTAGTTTCAGGGTACAGCAAGGTGATTTATATATATATATATATATATAGAGAGAGAGAGAGAGAGAGAGAGAGAGAGGGAGAGAGAGAGAGAAAGGGAGAGAGAGAGAGAGAGAGAGATTCTGAGATGGGTGTTAACATTACCTACATCTTACAGATGAGGAATGATCTCAGAGAGGTGAAGTCAGCTGCTTGAAGACCACACGGCTGGTAAATGACTGTTCTCGGCTTTCTCTGATAGCCAGGCTTCTGCCATTCTACATGCTTGCTGCTCGGGGTGTGCTCTAGAACCAGCAACATCAACACCTCCCCGGAGCTTGTTAGAGCTGCAGAATCTCTGGTCTCAACCAGAATCTGCCAATAACTTTGGCGATTTGTATGTATGCTAAGTTTCAGAAGCATTGTCCTACCCCATGGGTTTCTAAACTTGGGTTATTCCTGAGCCACTTCTATGGATTTGGCAAAATCTGTCTTTCACCTGAACTTATTACTCATCTTTTCCACTTAAAGATATTCACTTAAAAAGAAAAGATAACTGATAAATAACTGGTAACATGATAACGTTACTATAGTAAATAGCCATTAGTATATTTATAGTGATATGATTAATTTCAATAGAGACCTGATATCATTTTCCATAAACAGAAGTTGCATTAATGTATATGCACTGTACGTTCTCTCTCCATGTACTGTGGTAAAATACATATATTTTACATGTAAGCTGTACCGTTAATAAAAACTGTACTGTAATAAACTGTAAAATATCTTTGGGCCATCAGTGGGAGTGTGTCCCATTTGGAAACGATACTATGGTAGATTGTAAAAATGGCCACCAAGTCTTTCCCTCCCTGTATCCATGCCCTTAAAGGGTGCAAATTCCCATCAAGAAGTGGGGCTCTCTCTCCACCCTTAGAATCTGGGCCTGACCACGTGGCTTGCTTTGCCCAATGCTACGTTAGCACATGTGACACAGCAGAGGCTTGAGAGGTGCTTGTGCAGTGGGATCTATACTCTTGCCATTCTCAACAACTTGAGATCATTTTGTGAACCAAAATAAATATTTACTGATTTAAGCCACACAGGTTTGAGGTGGTTGGTTACACTGCAAAAACTCACTGACATAACTGTTCTCTAACATTCTGTTTGTTTGCAAAACAATAATTTTCCATGTTCAGTAGCATATCACAGTGAAATTATCTCTATTTTGATTGTCTTGCCCAGTTATTCTTCACCTGAAAACAAAATTTCAATATTGAATATCTTGGGAAGAGCATTGAATGCTAGTCCTTTGTGTTCAGTATATAGATTCTCAAAATTAGACCTCGTAATGTAAGCCTCAGATATTTGTAGGTTTTTTTTTTTCCCTCCACTAAGAAACAAAAACTTCACACTTGGCTAAAGTTCCCCATTGCTTTGAAATAAGACTATATCTCAAGCACTGTGGCATCTGTCATTAGTGGTACTTTGCAGGCATACGCTCTTCTTTGGCAAAGGTAAAATATAATTGTATGTATTTCCCATCACAAGAAATCCCATGGAGAATTACAATAGTTTGTCTCTTAAAAATGTAAATGTTCACTATTTACTGTTTTCTTGGAGAGTGTAAGTAAGTATTTTGTCATTTTGGAAAGAAGCCAACTAATATTTACTGGCAAACTTACTGAAAGATAACCTTTTTTATAAACTGCTTTAATGAAATATCATTTACAAAACATAAAATTCACCCACTCACAATGTATGATTTAGTGGTTTTTAGTATATTCACAAAGTTGTGCAACCGTTTCTACAGCCTAATCTCAGAACATTTTCATCACCCCAAAGAGAAATCCCACACCCCTGAGCGTCCACTCCCCGCCTTCTCTGCCCCTCCAGTCCTGCACAACCACTAATCTGCTCTCTATCTCTGTGGATTTGCTTATTCTGCACATTTCATATGCATGGAGTCATATAATATGTGGCCTTTGTGTGTGGCTTCTTTCATTTAGTATAATTTTTTTTAAGGTTCGTCCATGTTGTCACATGTATCCATGTTGCATTCTTTTTATTGCTGAATAACAGTCTATTGTATGGATATATCACATTTTTTAATCCATTCATCAGTTGATGGACATTGGGATTATTTCCACCTTCTGGCTATTATAAATAATGCTGCCACGAAAAAAGTACATAAAAATTTTTTGTTTGTGGACACGTATTTTCATTTCTCTTCAGTACATAACTAGGAACAGAATTACTGAGCCATATGGTAATTCTATGTTTAACCAGTTGAGGAATTGCCAGGCTGTTTTCCAAAGCAGCTGAAACATTTTATATTCCCACAAGCAATGTAGGAGGGTTCTGATTTCTCCAAATTCTCATTAACACTTTTTCTAATCTGTCTTCTGATTATAGTTATCCTAGTGGGCGTGAAGTAGTATCTCATTGTGGTTTTGACTTAATTTTCTCTTATGGTTGAACATCTCTTTATGTATTTGTATATCTTCTGGGAGGAAATGTCTATTCAGATTATTTACCCATTTTTAAATTGTGTTATTTGTCTTTTTATTGTTAAGTCATAATAGTTCTAGTTGTGGCGAGCGGGGGCTACTCTTCATTGCAGTGTGCGGGCTTCTCACTGTGGTAGCTTCTCTTGTTGTGGAGCACAGGCTCTCGGCACAAGGGCTTCAGTAGTTGCGGAACACATGCTCAGTAGTTGTGGTTCGCGGGCTCTAGAGCGCAGGCTCAGTAGTTGTGGTGCACGGGCTTAGTTGCTCCACAGCATGTGAGATCTTTCCAGACCAGGGATTAAACCTGTGTCCCCTGTGTTGGCAGGCGGATTCTTATCCACTGCACCACCAGGGAAGTCCCATGTAGTTAAGTATTTCAACACTGGCTTTCCCAAATGTTGCAATATCCTAGCTATGGAGCAGAAAGGCTTATGGAACAATGCATCAGTTTTATGCTGGATAGTCACTTAGGGAATTATAGAAGGAAAGCGAAATGTGTCCAGTATTTAAATCTCTGGTTACAGAAGGACATGGGTAGCAAGTGGTTTCTCAAAACGAAGAGCATGGTATAGCAGGGTTATTAATCAGTGACCTTTTTTGGAACTCGTCTTGTTTTACAGTCCCAAGAGACATAAAACATTTTTAACTTCCCAGCTCTAGGCGGGGCACTTAATTATTTACCTTTTCAACGAAGTTGTGGGGAGGCACTATCTCGGTGCTGGGGATATACATCATGGTTCTAATACACACATGATCCCTGTCTGCATGGAATTTACTGTCTCATATTAATACATCACTACAAGTATAAATGTAATATTGAAACTATGGTAAATGCCATGGAGGGGGCAGTACCATGGAAGCTAAACATTGGTCAGGGTGCCTGGGTTTGAATGTCAGCTTTGTGTAATTCTTGAATAGACACCCAACTCCTCAGTTTTCTCTTCTATAAAATGAAATAATCACAGTACAAACATTTTAGAGTTTTTTTGTCGATTAAATATGATGATGCAATCCATGCTTAGAGCTGGGTCATAGTACATATTTACTAAACAGTGAAGTATTGGGAATTCCCTGGCAGTCCAGTGGTTAGGACTCCATGCTTCCACCGCGAGAAGCCTGGATTTGATTTCTGGTTGGGGAACTAAGATCCCACAAGTCTCACGGCATGGCCAAAAAAATAATAATAATAAAATAAACAAATAAATCAGTGAAGTATGTGTAGATGATGCTGTATATTCTCTATTTCTATATACTTAAAATGGAATGTTTATTTCCATAGGAAGTTTAGATGAATTGGATTCTTGTATTTTCAATTTTAATTGTAAAAGTAATATGTTTTGTGATAAAATATTGCATAATTGTTCAATGTTAGGTTAAAATGCAAAGGCCCTTTTTACCTCCATACAGTACCAGTTCTCCAGAGGCAGCACAGTTGAGTTTCTTGTTATCCCTTCAAATATGTTCTCTGCATATAACAATATTCATGTCTGTGTTTTTACACCTAGATTAGTGAGGTTTGTTTTAACACACTGGGGTCATAGTACACGTATTACTACCTTACTTGAGTTTTTAAAAATTAATACTATGACCTGAGAGTTTTTTTCCACGTCTGTCTATGTAGACCCAAGTCTGCTTTTTTTGTAATGACGTATTTTTCATTTGTGGATGTACCTTTCTACCCGGGACTTTACTGTAGACATCTCCATAAATAGATGATGACCTTGGGAAAATCCCAGTTCAGATTTTACAGACATCATTTTCCCATATTTCAATTGCCAATTTTTCTGCCTCTACCTTCTTTCCAAATGCAGATGGGCTTCCTCTTATTTCTATGTACTTCTGACACCACCTGGAACTATGCCACTCCCCCACCCAACACAAAATCTTGGAAAGATCTTGAAATCTAAATTCAATGTCAAGTCCAAAACTACATAACAACTTGTTAATGAAGGCAATACAAAAACACACATCAAAAATAATGACTATTTGTACATAGATTCAATTTCATTGTAATTCTTTCCTATTCAACACTGCTCTTCTTTGAAAGATTTCTTAAAATTACTATCAGTTTCACTATCAATCAGGGAAATATCATTATATCTACTTCTAGAACATTTTGGATATCATTGTTGTTCAACTGCTGCTTAATTATTTTTATAGGTTAAGGGGTTGAATTGTAGATCAGCAGCTTAGTAGAGAGAGTGTATAAACCCTATAGGCTGGGTGTAGCACTAAGATTTCTGATTTGATGATTGTCTGTTTTTGTCATCCATTTAGAAACTAATGTCACTAATTTATTAATGTCTCTTTCTCATGTGTTTTAAAGAATATTCTAGGTTTTGATTTTGAAGTGCAAAGGGCTGTTTCTTTCCATGAGAATTCTAAATTTCCTTCACATTGATTTTTCTCTGATCTGTGTCCTTCCTCCACAGAGGACAGCGCTGTGATTTGACTAAGTGGACGTCACCTTCAGTCAGTCCCCAGCCATCTGGTAAGTACTCTGCACACAGTGGGTAAGTTGCTAGATGTGGGGTTCTAGAACTTTCGGTCTGCAAAATGAATCCCTTCATTCACACTGATGTCCCATCTGAAATGCCTCTCAAAACTGATTCACAGATGTTTTCCTTGATGTGGTGGAGTGTTCAACTCCTGGCATTTTCTAGATTCAAGTTTATTCATTCCACCAACCTTGGGTACTTCATTTTCTGCTGGATTTTCTGTTTGCCGTCTGTGGGAGTATTGCCTGCATTTAGTAAGCATCAGATATTAAGTTACTGTTTTCTGTAATTCTTTCTGAGGAGAAATGTATGCGACTTGTTTTTAATCTTATGCACATTTTGTTTAAGAAGATTCTCACAGATGGGAAAAATCATTGTCAGTTGGAGTCCACCCTCCATTTTATGGCAACTACCTATAAGGATGATGTAATTAAATCCTTCCAATGTTCCTCTAAAGTTCCATTTTACAAATCTTTAAAGAAACGCTAAAATGGAAATTGAAAATATATATGCACAGTTCTTTTTATTTATAAACAATAACTTGCCTATGCTTTATTCAAGAGCCAGAATCCTAGCAAATGTTCTTTTCTGACCCCTTTGTCAAATTGCTATTTTCTACTTGGTGTTATAAGTAAAAAATTTGGAAAATTTTATATAGTGGAAAAGATAACCAGCAACTTTGCTGTTCATCTCGATAAGTGAACTCCAGGTTCCAGGCATTTAAAATCAATATTATTTTCTTCTCTGTGTTTCATGTCATGTCAGATATTCCATGATCTTCTGGCAGGGCATGTGGCTGATTTTCTTCCGGACTTTCTGTGAGGGGAGGGAAGAATCACACAATCCAACACTTCTCCAAGTGATCAGTATTTAATGATGACCCAAGGCTATCAAGAAAGTAGATTTATTATTAAATGTTCCTACTTATTTTTAGTCAAGTGCAGTATATTTTACTGTTCCCCACGGATGACTCATAAACCATGTCTTAGCAGGCAAATCGGAGTAAGGGGTGCTGAATAATTCAGTAGGGACTTTAAATCAGTGTAGACACAATGTCTGCTTTTTACTCTTTTTTAAAAAAATGTTTTTCTGGACTATCCACTTTCTCTGTACAATAGTTGTATTATCCTTAAAAAATAAGTCATTGTTTATCAGCTGGATTATAAATTGTCCCTATGAAGAATTAAGTACTTAGTGAAAATAAACACTTGATTTAAGAGTCCAAATGAAAAAAAAAGAACAGAGCTTAGAAGTTATTTGTTCTATATTGTAAGTTCCAAGAATGATTTCCTCTGTATTAAGTGGTATAAATGCCATGCATTTGATTTTACAAAGACTTTAGATGGCATTGGGTCCTCGGACAGCTAACGTAGTATGTGGGCTACTCTTCCATCCCCACACCTGTTAGGACTTGATTGGACCTGGTGTCTCACATGTCACCAGGTTGTTATCTTTGTGTTAGGCTTGCCCCTTTCCCAAAGATAGAATTCTTGTGTATTTCGTGCTATCCTCTCCTAAAACTAAAAACATCCCACTCTAGCAACATTCAATTGTTGGATACCTTTTATGATGAGTTTTTTTTTTATATTGAAGTGAAATCATGTTATTTTATAATGTCTTCCCGTATTTAAAATAGGGACTGTCTAGACCCTGGCATCTGAACCTTTCTGGTTTCATCTTGAAAGCCTGCTTTATTTTGCCATGATTCCAACAGTGGGCTGTACATTAGTTCTAAGTGGGTTTTTTTTCGTTTTTTTTTTTTTTTTTTTAGGACTATTACATCCACAGTAGGCATTCAGAATATATTTTAATCCCTGTAATGGCAAAAGGTGTATTTTAGATTTCTCTTATTTATGTTACATTCGACTTAGCTTTTATCAGTGTTAAAATAGGAAATATTTATAGAAAACAAAATGAGATGAATTATCTTCACTCTTAAATTTCTAGCTTCAGAATGACTCTTCATAAAGAGGAATTTATTAGCTTAGTTAAACCAAAGGCTGTCTTCAAGTTTGATACCTACTGCCCTGTTTTATTTCAGTTTGGAAGGTATACTTTTTTGGGGGTGGAAATTTACCTAATGTTGGGGTGCTTTCTTGCTTTCTGAATGACTTGAAATTGTTTTTATTAAATATTGATTATGTACAGAATTGATAACATCAGTGTCAGTTATGAAGCTCACCAAACTTTAAGATGACTTCTCTTTATTTTTACTTCTATTTTGGAGCCTTACACGCTACCCTTAACTTCTTTCACACCTGGAGATATATATGCTGTGCCAGTTATTAGCATCTTTTTTCTAGGGCTAAGACCTCTGTTCTAGGGCGGCTGCAATGCTCTTTAGGAACAAAGATACTTCTTGCTTATTAAACTGTGCAGTTATTTTAAATACTTAAGTGTTATAGAAACTCTTATCTGAGGTACAAAAACAACAGTAAGAATCCGGTTTCACATTTTCTTAGGGCCCATTCATACATCACAAAATTCTTGGCTTGGGCTTCCTTAAGCAGATCTGAGGTGGGATTTTTACACAAGTATTTCATTAAGGCAGTGCTCCCAAGAGAACTAGGGAGTTGGCGAAGGTAAGGGAGAAGGGGGGAGCCAAGCAGAGGGGTGGTTCAGGCAATGTCTCTGCCTCAGCCTGATCCCTGGGGGAGCTCTGGAGTGTAATCGCTCCTGAGAATCTGTTCCTTGTGCTCAAGGTCAGGAGCTGGGCTTTCCCATCCCTGCCTCAGCCATTGGCTGTGGGCTGGTGGGAGAGGGGCTGTAAACTGGGGAGCACTTGACTCTGCATCTGCAGGTGAAGCAGCTCTAGAAGTTGAAGGCTGTTCCTCTTAAGAAATTTGCAAGTGCCATCTTTAGAAGCAAAACACGCAAAAGCTGGGAGGTGGGCACGCAGGACAGTTAAAAGGTACCCAGTGATATCTGAACAAGACATTGGAGTGTCTTCTCTACCTAGACACGTGTTCTCTCACTCACTTCCTCCCTCACGAAGGCACATTTTTCATCCCTTAGGCCTTTTCCCGGTGCAAGTTTACATACTTTCGGAAGCTGTATAAATTCATTTTCTTCCCTTGAATAGGTCCTAAGTTACTGCTTCAAATATCTAAGTCCTATAGTGGTTGCACCTAGGTAATTTTCAGTGAGTGAGACACCTAGGTAATTTTCAGTTAGTAGAATTGCTACATATATTAGAGTTAAAAAATAAATAAAATCTGAAATTTCAAAGCTTTCCTTATATGAATTTCATCATGGATAATGATTTCAGTGCCCTGAAAAAGAGGCAAGGATACTGTGTGACTGTATGGTTGGCACTTATTCTTGCTAGAAATATTTCCAAGCATAAATATTAACTCTGTTATTTTTCATTCTCACCTCTTTTAACCATCCTTTTAAATTTTATATCCAAACATTTCACCTTTGCCTTAAAAGTATTTTCCTAAAACTTTTATGGAAATATATGGTGTTTCCTTGGGCACCTTCAACTCAGTATAGCACAAAAGTTTGGTCCAATAGAAACAGCATGTGAGCAGCATGAAAAATTTTAAATTTTCCTATAGCCTCATTTAAAAAGAAAAAAAAAGAGGTTGTAATAACAGGCTGAACTGGAGGCTGGGAAGTCCAAGATCACACTTGAAATTAATTTTAACAATATATATTTTAGCCCAGCATATCCTAATTCTTATCATTTCAACATTCAACATTATTAATTATATTTTACCTTTTATTTTTAAGAATTTTCATCTGTGTATATTTCATATTTACAACAGATCTCAATTCAGACTAGCCTTATTTCAGGTGCTCAAAACCACCTTTTGCCAATGGCACTGTATTGGACAGTGCAACTTCAGAATGTTATAGAAAAACTCTAGTAAGAGGCTTACTTCCTTTAGATAAGACTTTTTGTCAGCACTTTTGAATCTCCCAGCTTGGTAACACCATTCAATAAAGAAGTGAGGTGGCATTGTTGTCCAAAGAAAGTGAGCTGATCTGTCCTTGATGAGCCATTGCTGCTTCCATTTGGGACTTAATGCCCTGTAGGCATGAATTATGATTAAAATGATTGGGTTTGGCAGCTAGGATATCACTGATAACCTTAAGGAGTGCAGAATTATAGGGTCACTTTTTGGAAGAAACTGAGTCTTGAATGAAGGGTAGAATGTAGAAACATTTTGAAAAGGAAAAGAGGGCATCTTAGGCAATGGAAAAAAGTTATATATGTATGTATATAATGTGTGTTGCGGGAGAAGGTTCTGGAAGAGTTTGGGTACTTGCATGTAAACTGATGAGGCTGAAGTACTAATACACAATAAGAAAGGTAGGTAGTGGCTAGTTTGATACCAGGTTTGAAGATTTGGGTTGTGCAGTGTATGAAGTGGGGTATCATCATGACCCAGTTTATATGCTGGGGTCTGTTTTAGTTATTTATTGTGGTGTAAGGAGTCACTCCAAAATGTAGTGGCTTGAAACAAAAGCAGCCACCTTTTCACCTCTCACATTTTCTGTGGGTCAGGGGTTCCAGAAGGGCTTCGTTGTGCTGTTCCGGCTTGGGATCCCTCAGGTAGTTGCATTCAAATGGCATCTGAAGCTGAAAGAACAAGAGGCTGGAGCAGCTGGAAGCTGGCTGGGCGCTCTCTCTCCATATAGTCTCAGGATTCTCCATAACGTCTCTCTTCATGGGAAACTGTGGGCTTCCTCACAGCATGGCGGCTTCAGGGCAGCTGGACTGCTTACGTGGGCTCCAGTGTGATTATTCCTCCTGACAAGTGAGACGCAGATCTTCTTTATGGCGTAGCCTTAACAATCATGCTGCATCATTTCCATCACATTATTTGGTTACTGGTGAGTCACAAGTCTGTCCAGTTTCAAGGGAAGGAGACATAAATGCCCACCTCCCAGTGGGGGAGTGTTAAAGTCACACTGTATGAAGAGAATGTTGGGAGAACTTCTGCCACAGGGGCCCTCTCCAATGCCACTGCTGTACGGATCTTGCCCCCTGTAGCCATACTCTGGGCATGCTCTGGCGTGAACACACCATTCATTCCTGGGCACACTTCTGCACAGTGGCTCCCTTTCCCTCCCTTACCTGGTAAGCTAGACTGGGCAGCCCTTAAGACAATCTGAAGTCTTCTGTTTAGACAGTGACTGGTCAGTACTGGCCTGCCATCCACTTTTTATTATCTTCACTTAATTTTTACTGTTAGAGGCATCCCCAAAGTGTGGGCATGGCCCAGCCTCAAATGTTCTCCTCCTTTTCTTGATTTGTGGAATAATTGAGAGATGAGAGCAAAACCAAAGAGAAGGAAGAATTTTCTAACCCTTTACTCCCTTTGCCAGAAGGACACCCCTCTACCACATAGGGATGTCCTCTCCGTAAGAGGGAATTTTCCACCTGGGCCAACGGCAGGGTTTTTCTCACAATCTTTCCATTTCTAAGGTGGCTCTCTGTTGCTCCATTTCTTGGTCTCCATGACCATCTGGACTTCTTTTCCTGAGGTGATTAGAAGGATCGAAGAAGGGTATGGGGCCAGCACCATGACTTTTGTAAGATAACTTTCCTAACCATTGCCAAGGCCAGCATTCTGCCAAATCCTGTTCCTCCCGGTTTTCATAGGAAGGTCTCCATCCTTTGCCAGAATCTCAAATTTATCTGAATGTGGGGCTTGAAACTAGGTGTGTGATGAGCTTTCACTTACTTTCTTCTCCCTCTTTCCTCTTGCTTAGTCACAACTTTTAACTAGGAAAGATTTAAAATGCCAGCAGTGTAAGAGTTTAGAGGTAAAGTGTATTGAACTCTGCAACGTATTTACTGTGAAATACATTAAAAAAAAAAAAACTGATGGAGAGAGAGCTGGATAAAAGGCTAGATATTCAAAAAAGCTAGGTGGTGGGAATATGGTTGTTCACTGTAAAAAAAAAAAAAGAACTTTCAACTTTTCTTTATTTTTAAAATAAAATACTAGAGAAGAACAGCATAAACCATACAATTATAGTGTGATAACTTTGGGAAAATAATGTCAGTTTTCTACTTCAGTAGATGCTGAAGGCTTATCCTGTTTTTCAGGCCAAAGAAAATTTCAGAAGTTTATATTAGCAAAGTTATTTGTCCTTTCTTGTTTCCTGAAAGATTTGAAGAAACTGGAAACGGTCTAACAGTCCAGTATAGAAAATTTTAGCTGTTGCCCTTATATTTTTTAGTTTCTTCGACCAGGCTTTTCACATGAAGCTTGTGAGTATGCTATTTTTGAAATCATCATGACATTAAAATTGCTTTTGTGTGACATTTCCCAAGAGCCCTTGTGTGGTCGTGTCAGCAGGAACTTCTTATTCCAAAGACAGAATTTCTCGTCTCCACATGTGTTCCACACTCCCCTATTTTGAATTGGGCAGGCTGAATCTTTTCCAGATCTGAAACGTGGATTTTTTTTCCCCCGTACAATGGAAAGGTTTGCGTTGTTTGGTCTGTTTCTATAAAAGGGAGAAAAAAATAAATACAGTTTAGTTCCCTGATCCTTTTTATTTTATCTTTTTTTTTGGATTTATCAATAAAATGTTGAAATTGTTGCATTTTAAAAGTCCTTGCCTACTTTTTTGAAATGAACAGAGGAGCAGGCATTGTGTCTTCACTGTCCTCAGGTGGGAAAGGGCAGCTTGCTGAGGCCTGAGGACTAAAATAAAGCCTCCCAGGATAGGAACCAGCCGGTGACCTTGGGCAGTGACCACCTTGCAAATCAGCTGCTTCGTTCCTTGCCATATTTTGTGGCCTGTGGGGGAAATCAAGTGTCACAAACGCAGGAAGAGAGCAGTTTGTGTAGGACTCCAGTGGCTCTGCCGGCAAAAGTGCTGACATGATCTACTGACCCTTCCCGTATGGCTGCAGGCCATGTGCTTTTACAGTGGGCATGCAGGGAGCAGAGAGAAGGCACTACTCTTATAAAAAATAAGCAGAAAGAAACTGATGCAATGCTAGTATTTTGTATACTCCTCGAATGATAATATAGCAATATGGAATTTGGATAGATGCAGTGCATTTTCTCATTGGAGATGTTTGAGAGCCCTTACTGAGCTAATAGAAAAATAAAAGTCACGCCCACTTCTCCAAGCAATTAGAAGTTTACTAGAAAACTGGAGGTTGCTCCTGGTGACTTTTATAATTTCTCACCTGGCTCAATGCATTATGGTGTAGGAGGAAGAATGTGAGCTCTGAAGCCTGGGGCTTGGTTTTCCCGTCTGGAAAATGAGCACAGCGTCACCAATTTCACTGAATTTTGGAAGTCTTTACAAGGAGATGTTGCATACGTAGGACCTGTCTTACTGTAGATAATATGTACCTTCCCATTTTTCTTTCCCAGGGATGTTTGTGAGGCTCCAAACTACTTTCTTCTTTGTATGACATTTCCCAAGAGCCTTTGTGTGGTTGTGACAGCAAGAACTTATTCCAAAGATAGAATTTCATGTCCCCACACATGTTACATACTCTCCTATTTTGAATTGGGCACCCTAAATCTTTTTCAGACCTGAAATGTGGATCTTTTCCCCTTACAATGGAAATGTTCCCGTTGTTTTGTCTGTTTCTGTAAAAGCGAGAAAAAAAAAAAAAAAAAAGCAAATCCAATTTAGCTCCCTGGCATTGGAGATGTTAACTCGCCTTTTTCTTCTCCTCGGTAACCCTCTGCTCTTTCTCTTGTACAAATGTAAAGGATTGAAGAGTCTGCAAAGGATTGACCTTGAGGAGCTTCAGGTACCACATTCTCCTTCCTTTAAAGAACTTCTACCTCGTGGTCCTCATGGTGCCCTGCCTTCAGGGACTTTACAAAGGGCCATTTCTGTGGATTCTAGACTCTTCTGTTAGGACACCATCCCCGGATTGAACCACCTCCTTTTCCTTTGTTCACACCATCTCTGCTTCTTTCCTCTGAGCACATCAGCTGGCACCCGTGCCCCTTCTGGTGCTTATTTCTGCTGTTCCCAAGGCTTTGGTCTTAGCTAAAAACCTGCGTTGCTTTGCCTGCCTTGTCTTTCTTCTTCCTTCTGCCTTTTTAAAAAACATGAAGTGAAATTCACATAACAAAAATTAACCATTTTAAAGTGAGCAATGCAGTGTCATTTAGCATATTCACAAACTTGTGCAACCACTACCTCTACCTAATTCTAAAAAATTTCATCACCCCCAAAGAAGCCCCTACCCATTAAGCAGTTGCTCCCCACTTTACCCTTCCTCAACCCATGGCAACAGCCAATCTGCTTTCCATCTCTTTGGATTTACCTATTTTGGATATTTCATATAAATGGAACCATACAACCCTTGACCTTTGCTTTTTTTTCACTAGACGTAATGTTTTTAAGAGTCTTCCACGTTATAGCATGTATCAGTGTTTCATCCCTTTTTATAGCTGAATAATAATGTCCATTGTATGTATATACCACAATTCATTTATCCATTCATCCATTAATGGACATTTGAGCTGTTTTCATCTTTTGGCTATTGTGAATAGTGCTGCTATGAACATGTGTACACATGTATTTGAGTCCTTCTTTTCAGTTGTTTCAGGATGTACCTAGGAGTGGAATTGCTGGGTCATATACTAATTCTAAGTTTAACTTTTTTTTTTGATAAATTTATTTTATTTTATTTTTTTATTTTTAGCTGTGTTGGGTCTTTGTTGCTGCATGCGGGCTTTCTCTAGTTGAGGTGAGTGAGGGCTACTCTTCATTGTGGTGCCCGGGCTTCTCACTGCGGTGGCTTCTCTTGTTGTGGAGCACAGGCTCTAGGTGTGCAGGCTTCAGTAGTTGTGGCACGCAGGCTCAGTAGTTGTGGCACATGGGCTTAGTTGCTCCATGACATGTGGGATCTTCCTGGACAAGGGCTCAAACCCACGTCCCCTGCATTGGCAGGTGGATTCTTAACCACTGTGCCACCAGGTAAGTCCCTATGTTTAACTTTTTGATGAATTACAAAATTGTTCTCCACAGTAGCTGCACCATTTTTCATTCCCACCAGCAATGTACTTGAGTTCCAGTTTCTCCACATCCTTGCCAACACTTATTTTCTTTTTCTTTTTATTAAAGCCGTCTAATGAGTATGAAATGGTACAACATGTGGTTTTGATTTGCATTCCCTGTTGACTAATGATGTGCATCTCTTCATGTGGTTGTTGGCTGTTTGTATACCTTCTTTGGAGAAATGTCCGTTCAAGTTGTTTACCCATTTTTTAAGTGGGTTGATTGCCTTTTTGTTATTATATTGGAAATTTTTTTTTTTTAAATATATTCTGGATACTTGATCTTTATCAGGTATATGACTGGCAGAGACCTCTCATTTTATAGATTGTCTTTTCACTTTCTTGATAATGTCTTTTAATGCACACAAGTTTTTAATTTTGATGAAGTTGAATTTCCCTATTTTTTATTATTGTTGCTTTTGCTTGCATGTCAAATATAAGAATCCATTGCCAAACCCAAAGTTAGGAAGATTTACCCCTATATTTTCTTCTAAAAGTTTTGTGGTTTTAAGCTCATATTTATGTATTAATTCATTTTGAGTTAATTTTTGAATTTGGTGTGAGGTAGGGATTCAGCTTCATTCTTTTGCATGTGGATATCCAGTTGTCCCAGCACCATTTATTGAAGAAATTGTTCTTTCCCCATTGAATGATCTTGGCATCCTTGTCAATCAATTGGCCATGATGTATAAGTTTATTTCTTGACTCTCAATTCTACTCCATTGTTCTATATGCCTGTCCTTTTGCCAGTACCACATTGTTTGGATTCCCATGTCTTTGTAGTAAGTTTTTAAATCATCAAGTATGAGTCTTTCAACTTTGTTCTTCTTTTCTAGTATTATTTTGGCTATTCAGGGCTCCTCCTCCTTTTGTTTTTATTATCGTTTTGTCCTGTAGTGATTCTGGAACTGTGGTACTGCACCTCAAGAGAAAGCAGCAACCCAGTGAATAATCATATAGTTGCATGGTAGTTTATTATAGGTGCACTGGACTCCAAACACTTCTCTTGCTTAAGGTCACTCCCTTGGAACCATGATGAGAACAGTGTTGTGGTATTCAAAGCAAAGCCACTGCACAGGCTGTTGGGTTAAAGCCACTTGTTAGAATTCCAAGGGAGGGAGAGGTCAGAGAGAGTAGAAGAATGAGAAAGACTCCACGTGTCATTGCTGACTTTGAAGATGGAGAAAGATGAGCCAAGGGATAGGGATGGCCTCTAGAAGCCTAGAACAACCCCAGCCAACAGCATGCAAGGAAATCAGGACCTCAGTCCTACAAGCACAGAGAACCAAATTCTGCCAGCAAACTGAATGAGCTTAGAAGTGAATGTTCCCCTAGAGACTCTGAAAAGGAATTCAGCCCTGCCAGCATCCTGATCTTAGCCTTGTGGACACTGAGCAGAGAAACCAGTCAACCGTCCTAGATTGTGACCTACACAACTGCAAAGGTGAAGTTTACCTTTGAACACCTAAGAAAAAGTGGATATCGTAAGCATCATATAAGGAGGATATCTTGGTTATTTTTTTAAAAAGAAGCTGAATATTGCAGTGTATAATGTATTATTTAATAGATTCTTTTTTATTAAATAAATATATACTGAGTTTATTCATGTAACAAATGAAAACAAAAGAATTCCAAGGGAGCCTTTCGGGAAAGAGCAAACATGTGACCTTCCCCATTTGTTGTGATGACTAATACTGTTCTCTGGTTTATGCGTGTGTTCAGTTGTGTTAGTCATTGTCTTCAATTATGTAGACAATTAAAAAAAAAAAAAACCTTCTCTTATATAAGGGAAAGCTGTGACATAGGCATCAAAATCAGGAAGAAGTCAGAAGGTGGAGAGAGAGTGAGGAGGAAGACAGGTGATATTGCCGGGATTGGTTGCTGGGATAAGTCACATTTTTTTCCAATATATTTGACCTCTGATCCATTCCTTTGAGAGTAGTGGGGACTGTGTAGGTTTTTCCTTTTGTAAATAACTCTTATCTGTAAATCCTTAGCAACTATTCTTTAACCATTTCCAGATGGCCTTAGAGTCCTCATCTAATTCAAGCTGAAAGATAGTTACTGGGAGGTGAGAGAAAGTTGCTTTAGCCCCTAGACACTTTGAGGATGGGAAGAGACACATGTGTTTTCTACCTGACCCTCATTAGAACAGAGTAGGAAGCAGCTACGTATGTGTTTGTGTATATGTGTGTATATGTATTAAACACTTGAGCAGTGAATGAAAACATCCAAATAACTGTACAGGGAGAACTACTTAGATGAGACTGATTAAACAAGTAGCAGGAAATTGATTAAGGCAAAGGACCCAGGGCCTCCTATGAGTGTAGGAGATAACTTCTGGGCCTGGGCAGGGCCTCCTGAAAGAGGCTTTTTTCTGTGTAGGTGAAACAAGGGCTTTTCTTACCTTCCCAGCTAGGTTAGGAGAAGAAGTTTGGGGAGACACGTATACTAGGGCTCCTGGGACCTTTATGCACTGAACAGGAACATCTAGAAGTATAGTCACCCCTGGGTAGAGGACCAGGTGGGAGCCCTTGTCTGTGAGAACTGAGAAGCCGATCCTTGAGGGGCAACAAGTGTCACCAGACCTGACTCTGGGACCAACCAGAACTCATCACTGACTGTGGTCAGTATAGCTTGGTCTTCAGGGTTTGGCAGGAGCTTATAGCATTGCTGTGAGGATACAGTTCTCATCTGATACAGACAAACAAACTACCACCAACACCTACCCCATGCTCTTACGGGGTGCCTGACACACAATAAGTGCTCAATTATTGAGAGTCATTATTTTTATTAAATATACCAAAGGGTGGTTCTGACAGTTTGCTCCATGGAGAAGCCCTTGGCTAGGATTTCTAGGGTAAGTGTAGACTGTCGCCTGCTGTCTGATGCATCCACTGTGATCCTGCATTTCCTATGGGAGCGGAAGGGCTAGCAATAGTAAAATCCCATTAAACAGGTACAACAATAAACTCCTCTACTTAGATGTGTGCTTTCAAATCAGTTATGAGAGTAACTGTCTGCCATTTTCAGCTGCTAAAACAGACCCAGAAATTCTGCAAACAAAGGAAGGGCTTTAGGATGCTGTGCCACCTGCAAAAGGGCCTATGTCCCCTGCCTGTGCTCACTGCCTTTCAGGGAGGTTACCATTCGGTGGGGAAGTGCAGGAGCTAAAGTTCACACTGCAAGAAGACCTACAAGATGTCAGCAGGGATCCCCTCTCAGGATGGCATGGAGGTGGAAATATTACTTCCTTAATTTATTTTATATTTCTCCCCCCAAAGTGGCGAGCTTATATTTTACTTTATTTGTTATTTAAAAAATTTATTTTACAACAAATATGGATTCTTCATGTTTAAAACTTTTTTCTTTTAAAATTTCTGTTTACCTAGTTTTTTAAAAAATTGAAGTATAGTTGATTTGTGATATTATATTAGTTTCAGGTGTACAGCACAGTGATTCAAGTCTTTATAGCTTATACTCCATTTAAAGTTGTTGTAGGGCTTCCCTGGTGGTGCAGTGGTTAAGAATCCACCTGCCAATGCAGGGGACACAGGTTCGAGCCCTCGTCTGGGAAGATCCCACATGCTGCGGAGCAACTAAACCTGCGTGCTACAGCTACTGAGACTGACCTCTAGAGCCTGCGAGCCACAACTACTGAGCCTGTGTACCACAACTACTGAAGCCCACGTGCCTAGAGCCCATGCTCTGCAACAAGAGAAGCCACTGCAGTGAGAAGCCTACGCACCTCAACGAAGAGTAGCCCCCGCTCTCTGTAACCAGAGAAAAGCCTGCGCGCAGCAGCGAAGACCCAATGCAGCCAAAAAAAAAAAAAAAAAAATTATTTTAATTAAAAAAATAAAGTTATTGTAAAATATTGGCTATATTCCCTGTTCTGTGCAATATATCCTTTCAGCTTTTTGATTTTGTACATAGTAGTTTGTACCCCTTTACCTGTCTTGCCCCTCCCTCTACTCCTCTCTCCGCTGGTAGCAACTAGTTTTTTCTCTATATCTGTGAGTCTGTTTCTGTTTTGATATGTTCATTCATTTGTTTTATTTTTTAGATTCCACATGTAAGTGATAACACACAGTATTTTTCTTTCTCTGACTTATTTCACCAAGTGTAATACCCTCCAGGTTCATCCATGTTGTTGCAAATGGCAAAATTTCTTTTTTATGGCTGAGTAGTAGTTGATTGTATACACACACACACACACACACACATCCCACATCTTCTTTATCCATTCATCTGTCAATGGACACTTAGGTTGCTTCCATATCTTGGCTAGTGTAGATAATGCTGCTATGAACATTTGGGTGCATGTATCTTTTTGAATTAGTGTTTTCATTTTCTTTGGATATGTGCCAGGAGTGGGTCAAGACTTTTTTTGAAGGGTTTCCTGCCTTACTTAAGACAGGAATTATCAGAGTGATTGTCAGGGAAAAAAGCTGGGAAATTTATTGTACACTTTTCTCCCATAGGCAGTGTGTTAGTCTGCTAGATCTGCCATAACAAAATATCACAGACTGGGTGGCTTTAACAACAGAAATTTACTTTCTTACAGTTCTGGAGGCTGAGAGTCCAAGATCAAGGTGTCATCAGGTATGGTTTCTACTAAGGCTTTTCTCCTTTGCTTGAAGATGGCCACTTTTTTGCTGTATCCTCATGTAATCTTTTCTCTGTGCACACACATCCCTGGTGTCTGTCTGTGTGTCCAAATTTTCTCTTCTTATAAGGATACCAGTCAGATTGGATGAGGGCCCATCCTAAGAGCCTATTTCTAATTTAATTACCTCTTTAAAGGCCTTATCTCCAAATACAGTCACATTGTGAGGTACTGGGAGTTAAGGCTTCTACATACGAATTTTAGAGGAGACACAGTTCAGCCCATACCAGGCAGCATAGGGGTAAAGGAGAACATAGATAAGTAGGAAATAAGAGCCAGAAAAGTGGGTCAAAAGTCAGGGCCATGGGGAATAAGGAGAAGTTGTAGGAGGGGACTCTATGCACTGCTAATGGGAAAGAAACTATTTCCCTAGCTGATTAGTGTATCAGTTAGCTTTTGCTGCATAACAGACTACCCCAGAAATGTCCTGGCTTAAACCACCAACCATTTATTTAGCTCACAATTGAGTGGATTGTCAGTTTGGACTGCCCTTAGCTGGAAAGTTCTGCCAATCTCAACTGAGCTCACTTAAGTATCTCTGGTCAACTGTTGGGTATACTGAGGGCTGGCTGGTTGAGAATGGCCTTAGCTGGGATGGCTTATTTCTCCTCTGTGTGTTTCTTGCCTTCTAGCAGGCCAGTTTGGGTTTCAAAGAGAGAGAGAAAGAGCAAAGGAGAGAGTGTGAATGAGTACAAAAGCCATACCATCATTTCTTCCACACTCTGTTTGTCAAAGGAAGTCACAGACCAGCCCAGATTAAAGAGGTGGGGAAATGTACCCTTTCGGGTGAATGGCTTTGAGAGAAGGATTATTTAACTATGCAAATTCTGTGGCCTATTATATTTTATATTCATAACAGACTTGCCTGTGTTCATAATCAGAAAATAACAACCTGGAAAGGAATCACTAGGGCATTTATTTATGAGTGGTGGTTCTTTATTCCGAAGTTGGGATGAATAGTTAATCAGAATATTTATTTCAACCATGGGTGTCTTACTTTCCTGCATGGCTTGGTCCAGCCAGTTCACTGGGAGAGATCCCAGTCAGGAGAATGCAGAGTGATAGCTCAATTTTCTTCTCTTATCCTACTTAGAATGTAGCCTCTGGAAATAAGGTAATCTAGTAGAAACCTCCAGCTGTTATCTCATGGAGACAGGCCTCATGAAGCTGTAATGGGAGAACAGGATCTCTGGGGTCTTATGTAGGGAGACTGTTGAGAAAATTCAAACCTAACACCTTATATGGAAGAATATGCTTCATATAAACTCTCATAGAAGAGAGTTATCTCCTTGTCACGCGACTTACTAGTCCTTTGTACCCACATGGGGCTCTGTTAAGGGAATCCTCTTTCTAATTAGTTCCATATTTCATATTAAAAAATCATGCTGTGTATAGCAGCTGTTCCTTAGCCCACTGTGAGATGGCTCCGTACACTGAATTCCATGGAGATGCAGAAGAACATGATGGTATCTTGTGGGGCAGAGAAAGGATACTGGTGTGTAAAGTCTGAAATGTTCAATATTAAAGTTTTATATCTGGAAAATAAACTTATTTTTTAGTGCATTCACACAGAACTGTTTGGCAGATTCTTACAAAGTTCAGCATACACTTACCATATGCCTCTAGCATTTTCATTCCTAGGTTTTTTTCCCCGAGAGAATGAAAATATATCCACATAAAGACTGCAAATGAATGTTCATAGCAGCTTTAGTTATAATAACAGAAACTGGAAAAAAACAAGTATCCACCACATTAATGGATAAACAAATGATGAAGTATGCATACAATGGAATACTGCTTAGCAATGAAAAAGGAGCAAGTTGCTGGTACAAACAACAACTTGGGTGAATCTCAGAAACATCCTGCTATATAAAGAAGTGATACATAAAAGGATACATGCTGTGTTATTTCATTTATAGGATGTTCAA
This sequence comes from Eschrichtius robustus, assembly GCF_028021215.1. Classification (NCBI taxonomy): domain Eukaryota; kingdom Metazoa; phylum Chordata; class Mammalia; order Artiodactyla; family Eschrichtiidae; genus Eschrichtius; species Eschrichtius robustus. The sequence goes on from NC_090839.1 coordinate 38,191,690, forward strand.
AACAGGCCAATCTAACCTGTCATGACAGGAAGTAGATAGATGATGATTGCTTGTGGCTGGCATGTGTGTTGGGTAGGGTGTGGGGTTGAGGATGGCAGAGGGGCCTGGAGGAACTTTTGGGTTGATGGAAAAGGTTCCAATATCTTGAGTGTGGTGCTAGTTACATGGGTGCATTGTACTATATATAATATAGCCCTCAATAAATTGAGCTATTTGGGGGGGAGGGGGTTGTCCATGTTTCTCAATACATATATGACATTAGGGCAATATCATGAAAAATTTTTTGATCAACAAAAGGGGACATATGTTTGAAAAGGTTAAAGATTAAAGCTTTCTTGAAGTTACCGTTAGCCTAGGCTTTTTCTTAGATTTAGTTGTCTCTAAATTGTCCATTGTTAGAAACAGAGGGTAAGAACAAGTAAACTGCTTAGACTTCTCATCATATGTAGATCTGGCCCATGTGACTAAGCCAAAATCTTTTTAATTGGATCGGATTTTTGAAATTCTTTACCAGAAGTGTGGGAAATTCATTTATACAGTTGAGCTATGTTAGCTACTGCTGGGGGAAGTTAATAAGTCATTTTCAATGTTTGATGCAGTGCAGAGGAATAAAGATCGGGTTTATGTTTCATAGATCATATGTTCATGTCAATCAGTTCTCATTGTTTGATGAAAACAGAGTGCTTTAAAAGTGGGTAAATGTTTTATGTGTACTATACAAGTTCCAGAGTGGAAAAAAGAATATAAGAACAAGAGTCAAACAGTCCCTTAAAATCATGTGGAAGTGTCCAGTCTAACCATGCAGAACCTGCTGTTAAAATCCTGTTTTGGCTTGTTCACTCTCTGATTGTTTAAAAGATAGAGCTGAGAGAAAAATATGTTTGTCATATGTTTATTTGGATTCAATGCTGGATGTAACTTAGTAAGAGCAACTTCTTTTCTTTTACCATCAAAGGGTTTTTAAATTCCCAGATGTCATTCATGCCCCAGAGTGCTAGAGACAGTGATTTATGTTGTCAAAGGCTGGTGATGCTAAAATGGAAGCAGTTTTTGTTTTGCTTCTTAGTCAGATTGTAGTCTGTTTGGATTGACTAAAATGTATTTCATTTTAGTTTTGTTTTGATAATTCAGAAATGGGTTTCAGATTTCATATTTTTAGTAGCATAATATTAAATGATAAAGAAGCTGACCCAGAAACACTTTTTAGTTCCCTCCTGATTAGTGTTTTCTAAATGGTCATTTTTTTGGCGTTTTATGTCTGTGATTAATTAATTCATTCATCAGGTATTTATCAAGTGTCTAACATGTACCAAACATTTTTCTAAGCACTTGGAAGAAAGCAGTGATCTTAGAGAGGAATACTTTCTGGTAGAGAGGAAGAGAGATAATAAAGAAATGAATAGGAGAGGGGTCCAAGTTTAGGAAGACCCTAAGCTCACTTCCTCCCACAGACATGTTGAGTCTACACCTACATACAGAGCAATTCTCTTGAAGAAGATCCGAGGGCTGACTGAACACTTACTGCACGTAGAAGGACACAGAGAAATAGGTAGGAAAAATGGAGACACGGTATCCATAGGAACACCTCCCCTGAAGCAGCAACCTGCAGTAGGGAGGGATATTGCTGAGGGGCCCAAGTGCAGACTCGCCCCCCCTACCCCCCACCCCGGGACACAGTGAAAAAGCAGCAATATAAAGGGCACCCAGACTATATGAGAAGGAAATCCATTTATTAAATCTAGTTCTGTTAGAACTAATAAATGAACTAAATAAAATTGCAGGATACAAAATTAATACACAGAAACCTGTTACATTTCTATACACTAATAACAAATTATCAGAAAGAGAAATTAAGAAGACAACCCATTTACAATTGCACCAAAAAGAATAAAATACCTAGGAATAAATTTAACCCAGGAGGCAAAAGACTTTAGGACACTGGGGAAACGATAGGACATTTAGGAAAGAAATTGAAGATGACACAAATAAGTGGAAAGATATGCTGTGCTCATGGATTGGAAGAATCAAATATCATTAAAATGTTCATGCTACCCAAAATAATCTACAGATTCAGTGCAATCCCTGTCAAAATATGAATGACATTTTTCACAGAACTAGAACAAATAATTGCTAAAATTTGTAGGGAGCCACAAAAGACCCTGAATAGTCAAGGCAGTTTTGAGAAAGAAAAATAGAGATGCAGGTATCATGCTCCCAGACTTGAAACTATACTATGAAGTTATAGTAATCAAAACAATATGATACTGACACAAAACAGACACATAGATCAATTGGAACACAATAGTGAATCCAGGAATAAACCCACATTCATATTATCAATTAACCTATGACAAAGGTGGCAATAATAAACAATGGGGAAAAATAGTCTTTTCAATAAACAGTATTCAGAAAACTGGACAGCTATATGCAAGAGAATAAAACGGGATCACTTTCTTACTCCATATACAGAAATAAACTCTAAGTGTATTAAAGACTTAACTGTAAGACTTGAAACCATAAAAATGCTGGAAGAAAACATAGGCGGTAATCTCTTTGACATTGGTCTTAGCAGTATTTTTTGGATATGTTTCCTTTGGCAAGGGAAACAAAAGCAAAACTAAGTGGGACTACATCAAACTAAGAAGTTTTTGCACAGTGAAGGAAACTATCAACAAAATGAAAAGGCTACCTACTGAATGGGAAAAGATTTGCATACAATATATCCAGTAAGGGGGTTGATGTCCAAATAAATAGAATACTCATACAACTCAATATCAAGAAAACAATCTGATTAAAAAATGGGCAGAATACCTGAATAGACATTTTTCCAAAGAATACATACAGATGACCAACAGGCACATGAAAAGGTGCTTAACATTACTAGTCATCAGGGAAATGTAAATCAAAACCACTATGAGATTCCACCTCAGAATAGCTACTATCAAAAAGACAAGAAACAGCAAGTGTTGACACGGGTATGGAGAAAAGGGCACACTTGTGCACTGTTGATAGGAACGTAAATTGGTTCAGCCACTATGGAAAACAGTGTAGAGGTTTCCCAAAAAACTAAAAATAGAACTACCATATCATCCAGCAATTCCACTTCTGGGGTGTTTATCCAAAGACAATGAAAACACTAATTTGAAAAGATATATGTATCCCCATGTTCACTGTAGCATGATTTACAATAGCTAAGCTATGGAAGCATCTATGGAAGCATAGATGAATGGATAAAGAAGATGTGATATATATACACAATGGAATATTACTCAGCCATTAAAAAAGAATGAAATCTTGCCATATGCAGCAACATGGATAGACCTGTAGCGTATTATGCTAAGTGAAATAGAGAAAAACAAATACCATATTATTTCACTTATATGAAATCTAGAAAACAAAACAAATGAACAAACAAAACAAAAGAATTTTGTTTTCTCTGTGAGAAGCAGACTCATAGATACAGAGAAGAAATGGGTGGTTGCCACAGGGGAGGGGGGGCAGTGGGACAGAGAAAATAGGTGAAGAGGATTAAGAGATATAAACTCCCAGCTGTAAAATACATAAGTCTTGGGATGTAATGTACACATAGGGAATATAGTCAATAATATTGAAACAGCTTTGTATGGTGACGGATGGAAACTGATCTTATTGATGTGATCATTTCATAATGTGTAAAAATATTGAATCACTATGTTGTACACTTGAAACTAAGATAATACTGTATGTTAATTATAACTCAATAAAAAGTAAAATATGGCAACAAAAACAAAACAAAAAGAAGTAAACAAATGAAAGAACAAGAAATTTTATGAGTGATAGGTGTTAAGAAAATAAAATGAGATTTTATGATAGAGGCTGAGTTAGGTGGGGAGGTGAGTCATTTGGATTTCTAGTCAAGGAAGGTCATACTATGAAAGTAACATTTAAGCTGAGACCCCAAAGATAAGTAGGAGACAGCTATGTGAAGAAACAGGGGCAGAGTGTTTTAGACAAAAGGAACAGCAAGTTGAAAGGTCCTGTGGTAGAGATGAACTCGGTGTGTCCAAATAACAGCGGCCAATCAGGAGCAAATGGTAGAGGAAGTCAGAGCGATGGGCAGCAGCCAGATGGCATCATCCCCTTTAAACCTTGGTAAGGGGATTTTTACTTTATATATAATATATACGTATATATTATAGATTATATACATATATATATTTTTAAGAAATAGGATAGACGTGATCCGATTTATATTTTAGAAAATCACTCTTATAGTGGACAATAAATTGGGGTGTGGAGTTGCAGACAAGACTGGAAGCAGAGAAGCCAGTTAGGAGGCTATTGGATTAACATAAGAAAAAAGACTATGATTGTTTAGATGTTAATGCCAGAGATGGTGGTGGAGAGAAGTAGGCTGATTTGGGAATTATTTTGGAGGTGATGCCAGCAGCAGATGAATTGGGTATGGATATTTCGAGGAAAGTAGGCATTGAAGATGACTCCTAAGGTACCAGATTGAAGAATAGGTGAGAAATTTACTGATATGGGAAAAACTAGAGGAAAAATATGGATTTTTTTAAAAAATCAAGTGTTCTGCTTTAAATTTTAAAGTTTAATATGCTTAGTAAGTATTCAAGTGGAAATGTCAAGTAAGCAGTTGGATATATGAGTCTGGAGCAGTTGGATATATGAGAACTAGGAATGGAAATATAGGTGTTATGTAAAGCTTTGAGCCCACATGGGATGACCTAGGAAGAGAAGATACACAGAGAAGAGCCCTGGGTCACTCTAACATATAGAAGTTAAGCAAAGCAAAAGAGGTCATGATTGAGGACAAGTAGTTTGTGAGATCAAGGTAAACTAGGAGAGTGTGGAATTGCTGTCTCCAAGAGAAGAAAATGTTTCAAGAAGGAGAGAGTGGTTACTTGGGTCAAAACTGTTGAGATGGTTGATGGGGACAGAAAGATGACCGTCAGATTTCCCAATAAGAAGGTCACTGAGGACCTTTACAAGAGGGGAGGATTCTAATTGGAGTGGTCTGAGGAAAGAGAGAGGTGAGAAACTGAAGTCTGTGTATGTGACTCTTTTAAGATGCTGGGTTTGATGCAACATTATCATTGAAAAGAGGCACGAACAGGAGACTCAGGCTTGAGGAGACTGTAGGAAAAATCATTTTAGAGAGTAGAGGAGAAAACATACTGAAGAAGGATTATTGGACAACCTTTGAATGTTCATTAGAGGTCTGTGGTCATGAGTGTAAGGTGAAGACTGGTCAGTTTGGCTGTGAGTTTTTCTTCAGCCTAGTTCAATTCCATGACTGCACTGCTTAGTAGAGAATTAGGTGTGACAATGGAATTTAGGATAGAAAAGAAGGGAAAGGAGGCCTGGGGACTGTGATGGATAATGAAAGAGTGGTAGAGTCAACAGATGGTAGGTCTGAGTGAGATTTAGAATCGTTGGACTTGGAGTTATAATAGTTGAGAAGAGAACAGTTTATTGGGCAGAGAAGGATGTGGCACATGACTTTTAAAGGAGGTATTGTTGCTGATGATTTCAAGGTCAAGCAAATGCCCTTACATGTGGATGACTGAAGATATCAGTGGTGGTTGAAGATACCATCTAACGTTAAAAAGTCTTGGCCTCACTTTTTTTGTTGTTGTTAACCTGTAAATGTTAAAAGGTATTGATCTATATTTTACAGAAAAATTATAATGGTGTCTAACCAACTGATATAAGCCAACTCTATTTCTGTAGACCAGACTTCTCCCTTTAATGGAAACATGACTTCCAACAGCCAAAAAACTATACATGTTATAGCCTCAGGCATCCAGAAAAATGGACCACTTTCCCAATTCTGTTTTCAAAAATCCCTGGAAGTCAATGAATGGCCTAACATCGATCCTGGGGCTTACACAGGACCAGTCAGCCTTGGTTGACAGAGTTCCCAGATGTAGAGGCAGGTTGTAGGGCTCATGATCCTATAAATGCCGCCTACAGATACCAGTTGGCTTACATCATTCAGTGGGTAAGGAAGGCTCAGGCTGGACATGTCCAGCCTGTTCATGGACAAACTCTCATTGAAGAAGAACGAAGGTAATTTAGCCACCACAGTCACTGTTTTGGGCATCTTTTACGAGTGGTCTGGAGCTTGTTCCTAACTTACCTTTCTAGTTTAGTTCAGCAGGAAATTTAGCAGGCTGTGATTGCCTCTATCTACTCCAGACCAAATATCTCCATTGCCTAGATGCCTTGGTTTGTCTCTCATTTGTTTGTTTATAAAATCTCTTTATTGAAGTATAACTAACATACAATTAGAAACGTGCACAAATTATAAGTGCACAGCTCCTTGGATTTTAATGAGGTTAATGCACCGAGGTAACCTGAAAAAGAAACAGCGATTCCCAACACCCCAGGACGCCCCCCTCATGATCCGTTCTGGTCACTATTCCTTCCCTTCCCTGAGGGTAACCTCTCTCCTGACTTCTTACACTGTAGATTAATTTTGTCTTTTAATGTCTTGACGTTTTCACAGGACAGCCTGGTTATGGTGAGCATATATGCTGGATAAAACTAAGAATGTTTAAATGACCCGTAGGTCTGTACGTCCTTCCAAGGCCTGAAATTCTTACTGCTATTTTCCTCCCCCTCCCAAAGCAAGGAGGAATAACCTTCCAGGATAAAAACCGATATTACCCTCAAAGGCTGCTGGTAATTATGTAATGATATAAACTGATAGGACACAGGGTTCCTTTTCTAGTATCCAGGTTTTTCCTTTGGCTTTGTTTTTTGTTCACTTTTTTCAAATATGAGCCTCAGGAACATTTCCTACGAGAGTCCTGCAGAGAACAGCCTATTTAGACCCAGGCTAATTGGACAAGGCAGTGTTTAATCTTTCATTTGTGTGTCCATAAGGGAGACAGCTCTTCTGATAAAGGTAACAGATGCTGACTTAAGTGCTCTTGTGTCCTTCTGCAACAGAGCAGGGTTGGGAGATGTCAGACTCTGAGGCAGGGTTTTCCTGGCCTCGTTTTGAATGGATGGGAGAGGCACTTAGTCCAGACAAGCGGGAGCATTCTACAGGAGTTTCTATGGAAACTAACAATGTCAGATGAGATCAACGGTGGCTGAATGCTGTTTCCTCCAAAGGTGACTTAGGTTATAGAATTTTGGATAAAACTTGGCCTGGAAGAAACTAAAGACTAAGATGCTTTCTTTCATAGGGAAGGACAACAGCATACAGATTTCTCATTACCTACTGCCACATGTATGTCATCATGATACCTATGTGATAGTTTTTATTCTAGTACCTTCCCTAAATAATTCCTTAATGATGCATTTACTGTGTCAGAAACATACAGATTGTGGAATAATGGGTTACTCTCCCACATACTCTAAGAGAGTGAATAAAAAAAGACAAGATAAGAACTTTAAAACGTGGTCTTTTCTGTATTATATTATTTTTTCTCACTTTTCTCTACTGTGTTTTATTTATTGGAGTATAACTTACATACTGGAAAATGCATAAATCATAGTTCAAGACTTTTTGTGTGTTTATATGTATATATACCCATATAACCACTTCCCAGATCAAGACATATATGTGTGGGTGTGGGTGTGGGTGTATGCTTAAGTGACCTGTAGTCTCTGTATACACACACATGTCTTATCATCGTCTTTATTAGCTCTGCTCAGCTAAGGATCATTTTCTCATATTTCTAACATGGGTCACCATTTACAATTTCTCATGTCCTGTAGTAAAGAATCTACAAAACTCTTTGGGGGCAGCCTCATTTCTAAGCCCTCATATGTTTGCATACCCATCTTACAATTTGGAGTTAATAAGGATCTCCCCTAATTCAGATCAGCAGCCATTGCTAGCCATGCATTATTTACTCATCAAATGCTGATTGAGCCCTTACTATTTATAAAGCATTCTCCCAGGTATCATCATCTCCAAACGTAAGTCAGATGCAGAATATGCCTTCCTATAGCTTATGGGCTACAGAAGTTAAGCAATGAAGGTAAACAATTACAAATCAGTACAGGAAGTTCTAAAGTGTGTAAAGAAAAGACAAGCCAGCCAAGCATATGTTTGTTCCAGATCTTGAAGGGAGAAGGGTTTGGGCAGAGGGAGATAATGGAGGCCGGAAAGAACAACTAGGATACAGGAAAAAGTAGGTAGTTCTTTGGGCTGCAGCATAAGATAACCAAAGGGAAGTTATAGGAGAAAAGGAGGGTGGAGAGGTTCTGATTAAAATAAGAAGGACCCTGAATGTCATGATAAGGAGTTTAGATTTTTTTCCCATAGGAATTTCTTACTCATGTTGTTGTCGAGAGACCAGCAGCATCACCCGGGAGCTTGTTAGTGCTGCTGAATCTGGGAGCCGCCGTTTACTGCCTCAGCATCTCTGGGATGGGGCCCAGCATCTGGGTGTTCACAAGCCCTCCATGTGGGCCTTCTGTGCGTTCATGTTTGAGAAGCACCATGCTAGACCACAGCTCCTTGGAACACAAACCAGTAGTGTTGCCAAAGTTTGCTCAACAGAAGAGGAATTCCAGGTTGTGTTAATCTATGTTTTGTATAGATGTGAAATGCTGAATTAAACGAAGCTGGGCACGGGATTCCTAGAACCCAGAGCATTCTAATATAGATGGTGAATCTTCCAATGGGAGTTAGAGTACGCAGTATATTCCAAATTGTTTCTCCGTGGAATCTGTTCTTTCCCTTTCTTTTCTTAGTATTTTTATAAGAACTAATGGGGGCATTAGTATTGCTTGGGACACCCTTGGGGGTCACACTGTGGAGGGCAGTGATGAGCTAAGGGAAGTTTTTCATCAGGAAAGGAAGGGACTAGCGTGAAAGGAGCCGTGCTTTGTGAATCATCACATAGCAGCCTGCTGGTTGAGATGCCTGGGTTGGTTGGGGGCCTGGAAGCAGGGGCTGGGGATTGGAGAAGAAGGAAATGATAAGCTTGCGCAGCAATAAGGCTAGTCCGGGTGAGAGCATGAGAACAGGCAGATTAGAATGGTGATGCTCTGAGGTGTAGGGGTACAGATATTGTAGGAGGGACTTGGAGCCCGTGGACATACCACTAGCATATACCATTTTCACATTCAACCATGAAGACGTTCTGCTGTCACTTCACTACAAGCAAACATGGCATGGTCCACAAAGATGGTTTCTAGAAGCAGAAGTGGTCCTGTGCTAAGAGCCTAAGGGACTGCCAGATTGATTGACGTGGGCTGCTCCATGTGTGTTGTGGAGGAGGAGGTGGACTCGACACTTCAGAGGGACACCTCATCCGGACGTAGGCATAGCTGTCCTTCAGCACAGAGTAGGAGAGCTGGGAAACAGCACAGCCTTTGATTTCCCAGTTTGGTCTTACCATTCGAGTTCTTTCTACACATGACACTGTCTCCGGGCAACACCACATTTCTGGGCAGCTGCTGCCTCGACTGATTTTGATATAGCAATAACTCTCCCTGTGATTTTCCAGGGCTTAAAAGGAAAGTGGAAGTCATCAGCAGTTCCTCGTTACTGAGGTTCTTAGTGCAGTTTTCCATGCTATAAATGATGGTGCTCAAAGACAATCGGATTATATTTGAGGGACTTTCTGACTTATCTCACAAAATACCCTCCTGTTCCTCTTGATTGCCAACTGGGTCATCTGTGTTGAATAGTTATTCAGTAGGGTAAGTGTAACATTTTAGTTGTGTTTTTAATAAGAATAATGTATGTGTATATATATTTTTAAAATATGAAGAAAGATGTGAACTGGATCAATTTCCACCACTGCCCCCCCCCCAAGTTCTTTGGAGGCAATTGTTATAACCATTTCTGTTTTTAAATCATATCCTGGTTATTGCTCTGACCTAAAGTCCTTGTCCTTCAGACTCAATTGATCAGTTTTGGATATTATTTATTAACTTATTTAATGAATACAGATTTAACCCACATCAATGACAACCTCAATTTTTTAAATAATTACATTACTATGTATAGTCCTTCTGTTCGTGGCCTGTGTTAGTTTACCTAGCATTCTTGAGCCTCTGTTTCTTATTCCTTCAACATTTGAAAGCCTCTCTTAACTTCCCTGACCATGTAGGGTGATGATGTTTGATCCACTGTCCTTCTCCGGAATTTTCTTCCTTTCACTCCCACTTCTTTAAACAATACTCTCACTTTTGCATTTTCAAATATTAGAACATTTCCGTTGTTCTTTTTTCACATCTTATATCACCATAGTTTCCCCAGGCTGTTATACATTCATTACGAACTGGATTTTAATGGATGTGTAGCATTGAGTGTTAAGTCTCTCATAATTTCCTTAACCATACTATTTCCCTGTTCCCCTGCTGCTCAGTTTTCTCTTCCGTTCTCTCTGCAACAACAGTTCACTGTAAATAACTATATCCTCAGCCTTTTAGCATGTGCTTTTTATGTAACCATTTTTATTTTTTAATTTTTTAAAAATTTATTTCATTGAAATACAGTTGATTTACAATGTTGTGTTAATTTCTGCTGTACAGCAAAGTGATTCAGTTATACATATATATTCTTTTTCATATCCTTTTTTCATTATGGTGTATCACAGGATGTTATACCCTGTGCTATACAGTAAGACCTTGTTGTTTATCCATTCTATATATAATAGTTTGCATCTGCTAATCCCAAACTCCCAATCCATCCCCCACCCCCCTGCCCCTTGGCAACCACAAGTCTGTTCCCTGTGACTCTGTTTCTGTTTTGTAAGTAAGTTCATTTGTGTCGTATTTTAGATTCCACATTGGTATTTCTTTCCCTGTCTGGCTTACTTCACTTAGCATGATAATCTCCAGGTCCATCCACGTCACTGCAAATGGCATAATTTCATCCTTTTTAATGGCTGAGTAATATTCCATTGTGTATATATATACCACATCTTCTTTATCCATTCATCTGTTCAATTGACATTTAGGTTGTTTCCATGTCTTGGCTATTGTGAATAGTGCTGCTGTGAACATAGGGATGCATGTATCTTTTAAAATTATTTTTAAGTCGTCTTCTGTGCTGTGTCTAAGCTTGAATCTTCCTCCTATCCTCCGCACCAGCCAGCTGCAAGCCACGCCCACTGCAATCCCCTTCTGCCATATTCTGGACCGCAGCTTTCCCTAATTCGATCTCAGATCATAGATTTATGCCTGCTTATTTGTCTCTAACTTCTAATCTTATTTGCTCTTGACACTTTCTCTTCTCTTCAATTATCAGTAAGTTCTCTTCTTTATTCCTTTACTTTCATTTCATTGCAGGGCTCAGACGAATCTATGGAGGAAAGGAGAGAGGGAGGGAGGGGTGAGGAGCACTCGACTTTAGTCCAACCACCCTATCTGCTTTGGTTGTACTTCTGATGCCTACTCTGATGGCCCATGGTGTCAGATCTTTGCTACTTCATTTCCCCATAGTAGCAAAGATTTGTTTTGAGTTACAGAAATCTCATCTAGCCCACTGAATCAGTTAAATCCCTTCTTCCTTTTCCCTTCTTGTCTTAGGGTTACGGAATGGAAGATAGTACCTATGCAAGAAATATTCAGGCTTAGTTTTCTTTGAAATATAAGCAAGACAGGAAGTAAATTTTTAAAAAAGTAAGTTGAAAAAATTTCCAGTGGGGTTAGTTTTATTGTTTAACTACAAAGGAACTTCTCACTTGAATGGAGAAGGCTTCTCTGATTTCTTTGATGCGGTAATGATTTTATGGTTGGGGTAAATACTGTTGCCTCTCTCCCCTTGTCCCCATTTATCTTGCTCATTCATACACCTCCTTTGCATCTCTTCTTCTTAGAGAAGCAGAGATTGGAGAATCAGTCTCAGTCATTCTTTTATTCATCTCATGGCAAAACGGTAACAGCACACACACCCAAAAACCCAATATGAGAAACCAGTGAGCCAAAAGCAGGATGGGAAATAAAATTGGCCAAGCATAAAAGAAAAGGAAACGAAAGAACCATGGTTAGTGTTGACCAACACTGAATATGATTGTCCAATTCAGGATAGTTGTGCAGTGAATCAGCAGATTCATTCAAGGGCTATGCCCAGAGTATCAACGACATGGGAGGCTTTCAGCCAAGGGCATAACCTGGAGACGCCGAAATGAAGAGAGCTCCCTCTCCAGGGAGGAGTCCTGACAAAGTCATTGGAATCAGAGAGTTGAGCTGAGCATGACCAGAATGTCAGACACTTCATCAGTTATCTATGGCTACAGTAATGCTGAACAGTTATTACCCCAGAACCTCAGTTTGTAATAATAAACATTTATTTTGGATCACAAACTTATGGGCCAGCTGGGCATTTTTGCTGGTTTGGGCTAGGCTCATCTGGGCTTACTCATGCATTTGTGGTCAGCTAGTGGGTCAATTGGGGACTGGCCAGTTGTGAATGACCTCAGTTGGGCTGACTTAGCTCTGTTCCACGTGGTCTCGCATGCTCTGTTGGGTTAGCCTGGCCTTGTTCATGATGACTGAGCAGGATCCCAAGAGAAGGAACAGAAACTTGCAAGGCCTCTTGAAGTCTAGATTTAGAACCGGCATATGGCACTTCTGCTTCATTCTGTTGGCCAAAATGAGGTCCAAGGCCAACCCCAGAGTCAGAATGGGAAGAGACTTCAAAGTTAGCAGACAAAAGAAAATGATACAGGGAGGCTGTTAATTGGAGGCATCAAGCAATCTGCCACATGCCACAGCCTCTTGTACCAAATATTGGACCTGGGGGAGGTTTACCAGGGCACAAAGGTCAGAAAATAAAAAGGGAACAGTCATTATGAGAAGATCAGCTTTTAAGAAGGGGGATTGGGTTGGAGTCCCCTGCAGGTTTCTCCTTTGGGACAAACTTGCCTCAGGAGCAGTCATCTGAGCCTTAAAGAGGTCCTTTCCATCTCAGGGAACCTAATCCAGTATGAATGAGCAGGGGCTGGACCTTCTTAATTTGAGGCACTTTCTGATTTCCTAGTAGGACTGGGGAAAGGGGACTTGAATGCTCCGTGGGCATAGAGGAGACCCCACGCTCTCCCCTGGGCTTATGCAGTTTAGCTGGGGCTTTTACAGACCCTGACATGCTCCTTCCCCACACTGTACTTAATTCAGGGAATTCGAGTACTGATTCTCAAAAAGTGTGGTCCTCAGACCAGCAGCATCAGTATCACCTGGCAACCTGGTAGAAATGCAGTTTCCTAATTGCAAGAGATTTCTGAATCAGAACCTCTGGAGGTGGGATCCAGGAGTCTATGTTTTAACAGCTCTCCAGGTGATTCTGATGCATGCTCAAGTTTGAGACAACTGAGTTAGACAACTGTATGTGGTTTTGACAGGTTTAAAAGAAAATAGCCAGATATAGTAAATATAGATTCACAACCTCCACTCATATTTGCAACTCAGATCATTAATGAGTCATTTTTTAGTGTAGGTATGTCCCATGTAATATTTGGGACATAGTTATACATGGGACATACTTATACTAAAATATTATTTGTTGTTGATCTGAAATCAAATTTAATTGGGTGTCCTATATTTTATCCGGCAACCCTAAAAAAAAAGTAGAGAAAAATTGTTAGAGGGTTCAAAAAACAATCAAGATCATTAGAATAGAAGCTCTAGAAAGAAAAGTTAAAGAAATTGACTTGGTGAACCCAGAGAGGAGGATACTGGTGGAGGGTTTTATTTAAAGGGGATGCTGCTGAGGTATTCTTCATGGCTGCTCGAAATAACCCAGAAGAGATTTCCCTTAGCAATAAATGAATACATTTCTCTGTCAATAAATGACTTCACTGGGGGCTCTGAGTGATTTTGTGATTCTCCATGGAAGTCAGATGCATTTGGAAATTTCATGCGACCGTGATGCAGCCAGTCCTCCAACCCGTGTTTGTGAAGGAGCAACTTAGAGAGGCATGTGCCAACAGGGGGCAGGAGCAGATGATTTCTCAAGGTCCTTTATGGCTTCTCTTAAGACTGTTTGCAGAAACTAACACAACATTGTAAAGCAACTACACTCCAATAAAATGTTTAAAAAAAGACTGTTTGAATTTACAGTTTTTGCTCCTTATTTTATTTTGAGAAGTTCGTAGTCTTTTGATTGATTTTTAAACGTGAGCTTATCTGGAAGGTTGGTTTTTCAGAACATGGTCATGAAGGTGAGGCAGGAAAGCAGAGTTGTTAAAAAAGATACTTTAGAACCAGATACATGGGACTCAAATCCTAGCTCTCCCACTTCCTTGCTGTGCAGTCTTAGGCTGGTCTTTGTTCCTCGGCTTTCTCATCTGTAAAATGGGAATTATTATTAATTGTTAATTAATTGACATCTCATGGGTTGTTGTAGGACTTAACTGAGCTTATTTATGTAAAACATACGAACTGTTCCTGGAACACAGTGAGCCGTCATTAAATGTTATTTTACATTATTAAGGACTTGAATCTCTCTATGGATCCTGGGTATTCAGAGGTTGTTTTAGCCAAAAGCTGGTGTTGAATGGTCAGTTCATTGTCATGTATGGGAGAGGAGTTGTCCCTTCTGAGCAAAGTCTTGTCCCTCTAGGTGACCCCTGATCTTCAGGTGTTGGTTTTGGCTCTCAGGGGTGGTATTTGGCAGTATTACTGCATCTTAGTCATGAATCATTTCTTTTTCTTTACCCAGATGAACTTTCCCATATCTTCCTGAAACCCTCCCACATCTTCCTGAAACCCTCCCAAGAGAATTAGGTTTCCTTTCCCATTGCAAATTGAATTCAATTAAAAAGCTGTAAAAGAATGCCATAGAATGTCATGGAGAACATAATGTTACATTTCCAAAATATTTTTGAGAAACTTGAACTCTAAATCAATTTAGTTCTGCTGGTAAGGATACAGAGTTAGTCATGGAAACATTTTAATCTGATGACTAGCTTTTATCAGAATTATGGATCCAGTTGAGATTAGTTATTTTTACAGACTTAATTTTGAAGATGAAAATCAGCTGATCTCTTTCTTAACTCCTGAAGAAAAAAATAAATAGGTAATACCAGCCTCATACATGGTATAATTTTAGTCTACCTGTGGTTGAAGTGTCAGATGATAAATCCCAAGGCTCTGTTAGAAAAACAGTTTTGTCAGTCTACTCAGGATTCTACTGTACATACCTAATGATCAATAAAATAAGGAGTGTCTAGAATTAAACATCTTTTGTTGTTATTGTTTTGCTGAGAAGTTTAAATTTGTTCTTTAAATGAAGTTCCGTTTTGAATTTGCAAAACAACATGCACTCAGTCTTGCAGTGCTCTAATTCTAGCAGTGAGTGATAGTTGTTATTTTTCTTTCAGTAAAGAAAATGTGTTATGGTACCAATATCAGTGATTTAAAACATTAAGCCTTTATTGTTTTACGGGTACAGTGGGCATTTATGAGGAAGTGGTCCAGGCTTGATTGACCTCAGCAGGGCTCAGTCATATCTTGGCATTAGCTGGTGTCTGTTTAGTCAAGAATGGCCTTGCTCACACCTCTGGGAGTTTGCCAGCTGTAGGCTGAGGGTGGGTTGACTAGACCATGTGCCCGTCCTCATCAGGAAGGCTAGCCTAGGCCTGTTCATGCAGGAGAGGCAGGATTTCGAGAGAGAGAGAAACAGAGAGACTGGCGGTCAGCAAGGTCTCTTGAGACCTAGGCTAGGAGCTGGCACAAGATCACTTCTGCTGCATTCTGTTGGCTTAAGCAAGTCCCAAGGTCAGTCCAGATGGAGGAAGTGAGGAAATTGACTCCTCCTCTTGGTGGGAGGAGCCACAGAACCACATGACAAAGCATGCTGTGGTTGGCTGGAAATGGCCCCTGAAATCCATGTCCTATCGGTGGAACCTATGATTGTTCCCTTATGTGGCAAGAGAGGTGATTAAAAGAATTTGAGCGGAAGCACTTATCCTGGATAAGTGGACGCTAAGTGCTTCCTTGTAAGAGAGAGGCAGAGGTGGTTTGAGAGAGGAAACAGAAGAGGAGAAGCTGATGTGAAGACAGAGGCAGAGACTGGACTGATACAGCCTCAAGCCAAGGAGTGCTTCACCAGCAGACGTGGGAAGAGACAGAAATGGAATCTCCCCAGAGCCTCTGAAGGAAATGTGGCCGGGCCAACGCCTTGATTTCAGACTTTTGACCTCAACGGTGAGAGAATACATTTCTATTATGTTAAGTTACCTGGTTTGTGGTAGTTTCTCTATGGCAGACATGGGAAACTAATACAGGTGTGGATACAGGTGAGAACAAATTGAAGACATTTTTGTAATAACCCACATATACTTCTAAATTATATAATTCTGTATAGTGCTTTTTCACTTAAAGTAGCAAAACATTTCCCCACGTTATTATAAAGTTGTTGAAAACAGTTTTAAATAATTACATGATACAATATGCATATATATGTATATATATAATACAATGCACAAATAATAGCATGATAGTACACAATGCATATTAAATTAGTTTAGCTAAACATTTCTTTGTTATTGGCAATTAAATTCTTTGAGTTTTTCAGATGAAGCCATGTACACAAGACAAGGGCTCTATGCCCTGCATCACCGTTCACTTTTCCTCTTGGTACTTTCCTCCATTAGGCCCGTGGTATCTCTTGTTGGAATTACTAGAATGATCTCCTTGATGATCTTAACTTCCCTCCAGCTCACTTTACAAACTGCTCAACCAGATTAGTTTTCTAAAGAAAAATCTCAGTTCAAGTCACCTCTGGCTAAAAGCTCTCGATGATGTTCAGTTGCAAATGTTAGTTCTTTAATCCAACACTTATTCCCTTGGAGTAAAGTTGTCTGTGTACAGTTATCTGTAGAGTCCTTTATTCTGTGAGCCTTTGGGCTCCTTAAGAACAGTATTGCTTTCTCTATCTTTCTACCCCCCCCATCACCTGCCATGGTGCTTTGAAGGTATGGTTTGCTCTGGTATCTGCTGCATGCATGAATAAATGAATTCAAAGGGAAAATACTTCTAATTGCCTTGTCTTTTCCTGTATGATCCCAGTCATTCAATTTGACTGAATTTGAAATTGATTGGGTGAGTCAACTAGAATTCGGGAACTAGAATTGTTGTTCTAGCTTGGGGAGGGGTCTTAATATTTTTGTGTCATGGACCCATTTGGCATCTGGGGAAGCCTGTGGATTTTTTTGCAGAAAGAAAGGTTATTAATGCATCAAATAAAATACATAAGATTACCAAGGAAATGACTTATATTGCATTAGAGCTATCGAAGTTTTATGAATTGTGCTATAGTAATGTGTTCATCTTTAATGGATAAACTAATATCTAGTTGTAGCCCTATTAGCTACTATAATTTCAAAGTGGTAGTGATGGTACACAGCATTTCAAGATCCTATGGCAACCGTAATGTGATATTAAAATATCTGTGGTTTCTATTGATGACAGAATCACAGATCCTGCTAATACTATTGTGGTTTGTTGCCTATGCCCATAATTGAAGAAGAGTCTGGATTTTAATGAGAAGTTAGTGTAAGTAAAGATGTAACTTTATTCCCGTCTTAGTTCACAGACCACCCCATCCCCCCAACCCCGGCCCTGAATTCGCTACACCCCAGATTGAGAGGGTCTGAAAGGCTTGTTTTAGGAAGAGCTGTAAGACAAGTCTGTGTAGCTCTGTTGTCGTCCAGTGGGTGAGCCTGCATTAGGCATGTTAAAGTCATTCATGCAAGTAGGTAGGCAAGAAATTTTAGAACATTTGTATGTCTACTGTAGCACCTAAGATCTTGTAGACACTGTATAAACCCTTTTTGTATACTAACACAACCTTCCAGTGCAGATGCTCCCGCCTGTCTTGTGAGAACAGAGGCGTCCTTCAGCTTTAAAAGTGCCATCACCTTGTGGCCCAGGCCCCGCACTGGGACACCTTTCTGTTTCTGACCCTCCTGGGCAGTTGTTTAGTTGAACCGAGTTGTTGGGTTGAATGTTTCCCTAATGGTACTGGATTGATAGGTTTGTACTTTGATGTTTACTTGTCGAACTTACTCCCTCCATCTGCTTCCAGAGGGGCTTGGGGGCAGCATGCGACCTGCAGCAAACTGCAGAACAGAGTGATTATGATAAACACTCCCCAGGGCCTCCTGGAGGGGCTGAGGTGACAGGTGCTCCAGGCACTAGGTGATTGGATTTCCAGTCCTGGCGGATACGCTGTGGTCTGATTTCTGTGGGCTGAGAGAAACTAGGAAGCATGTTGTTAATGCAGCTTCTGTTTTCTCTCAATATAAATTATAAAAAAATATATTTTGTTCATTTCTTAAAAAAAAAAAAATTAAAGTACCTCATAATACAATCCTTTGTTGTACAAGGCACTGGCTTACAGCAGCAAAGTATCAATATTTGTCTCTGTAGTCAAGCTGAATCAGGGCGGGGGTTCTTATAACACTGAGAACTGCAGGATTGTGGATGATGTTTCTAATTGTGTCAGTTACCTGTCAGCACTATTAATTATGAAAATAAGATGAATGCCTTTATTGACATATATATATTACATACTTCTATATCACTATTCATGTCTGTATCTATATATGCATATACACACACAACGTGTGTATAGGTATTTTAAATATATATAGATGTGTGTTAATCACAGTAAAAACAAACACATATACATATGTGTATGTATATACTGTGATTGTAGCTAATGTAGAATTATCTTTATTTGAATACTGGAGGTCTTCATGTGACTGACATTTACATTTGCATTGACATTTGCATTTTTCTATCTTCCAAACCACCTAAATCCTCTTGATCTTGAGGCTTTCTTTTTCTTTTTTGATAATTACTTCTCCTTTTTAATTCCTTTTTTTTTTGAATTATATTTTATTTATTTTTTTGTACAGCAGGTTCTTATTAGTCATCCATTTTATACACATCAGTGTATACATGTCAATCCCAATCTCCCAAATCATCCCACCACTCCCACCCCCCGCCGCTTTCCCCCCTTGGTGTCCATAAGTTTGTTCTCTACATCTGTGTCTCAATTTCTGCCCTGCAAACTGGTTCACCTGTACCATTTTTCTAGGCTCTACATATATGCGTTAATATACGATATTTGTTTTTCTCTTTCTGACTTACTTCACTCTGTATGACAGTCTCTAGACCAATCCACGTCTCTACAAATGACCCAATTTCGTTCCTTTTTATGACTGAGTAATGTTCCATTGTATATATGTGCCACATCTTCTTTATCCATTCGTCAGTCGATGGGCATTTAGGTTGCTTCCATGACTTGGCTATTGTAAATAGGGCTGCAATGAACATTGGGGTGCATGTGTCTTTTTGAATTATGGTTTTCTCTGGGTATATGCCCAGTAGTGGGATTGCTGGGTAATATGGTAATTCTATTTTTCGTTTTTTAAGGAACGTCCGTACTGTTCTCCATAGTGGCTGTATCAATTTACATTCCCACCAACAGTGCAAGAGGGTTCCCTTTTCTCCACACCCTCTCCAGCATTTGTTGTTTGTAGATTTTCTGATGATGCCCATTCTCACTGGTTTGAGGTGATACCTCATTGTAGTTTTGATTTGCATTTCTCTAATAATTAGTGATGTTGAGCAGCTTTTCATGTGCTTCTTGGCCATCTGTATGTCTTCTTTGGAGAAATGTCTATTTAGGTCTTCTGCCCATTTTTGGGTTGGGTTTTTTTTTTAATATTGAACTGAATGAACTGTTTATATATTTTGGAGATTAATCCTCTGCCTATTGATTCATTTGCAAACATTTTCTCCCATTCTGAAGGTTGTCTTTTGGTCTTGTTTATGGTTTCCTTTGTTGTGCAAAAGCTTTTAAGTTTCATTAGGTCCCATTTGTTTATTTTTGTTTTTATTTCCATACTCTAGGAGGTGGATCAAAAAAGACCTTGCTGTGATTTATGTCAAAGAGTGTTCTTCCTATGTTTTCCTCTAAGAGTTTTAGTGTCGGGCCTTACATTTAGGTCTCTAATGCATTTTGAGTTTATTTTTGTGTATGGTGTTAGGGAGTGTTCTAATTTCATTCTTTTACATGTAGCTGTCCAGTTTTCTCAGCACCACTTACTGAAGAGACTATCTTGTCTCCATTATATATCCTTGCCTCCTTTGTCATAGATTAGTTGACCATGGCTGTGTGGGTTTCTCTCTGGGCTTTCTATCTTATCCATTGATCTATTTTTCTGTTTTTGTGCCAGTACCATACTGTCTTGATTACTGTAGCTTTGTAGTAGAGTCTGAAGTCTGAGAGCCTGATTCCTCCAGCTCCATTTTTTTCCCTCAAGACTGCTTTGGCTATTCAAGGTCTTTTGTGTCTCCATACAAATTTTAAGATTTTTTGTTCTAGTTCTGTAAAAAATGCCATTGGTAATTTGATTACCAAATTTGATTACCAGGGATTGCATTGAATCTGTAGATTGCTTTGGGGAGTATAGTCATTTTCACAATGTTGATTCTTCCAATCCAAGAACATGGTGTATCTCTCCATCTGTTTGTATCATCTTTAATTTCTTTCATCAGTGTCTTATAGTTTTCTGCATACAGGTCTTTTGTCTCCCTAGGTAGGTTTATTCCTAGGTATTTTATTCTTTTTGTTGCTGGGTAAATGGGAATGTTTCCTTAATTTCTCTTTCAGATTTTTCATGATTAGTATATAAGTATGCAAGAGATTTCTGTGCATTAATTTTGTATCCTGCAACTTTACCACATTCATTGATTAGCTCTAGTAGTTTTCTGGTGGCATCTTTAGGATTCTCTACATATAGTATCATGTAATCTGCAAACAGTGACAGTTTTACTTCTTCTTTTCCAATTTGGATTCCTTTTATTTCTTTTTCTTCTCTGATTGCTGTGGCTAGGACTTCCAAAACTATGTTGAATAATAGTGGTGAGAGTGGACATCCTTGTCTTGTTCCTGATCTTAGAGGAAATGCTTTCAGTTTTTCACCATTGAGAATGATGTTTGCTGTGGGTTGTTCGTATATGACCTTTATTATGTTGAGGTAGGTTCCCTCTATGCCCACTTTCTGGAGAGTTTTTATCATAAATAGGTGTCGAATTTTATCAAAAGCTTTTTCTGCATCTATTGAGATGATCATATGGTTTTTATTCTTCAGTTTGTTGATATGGTGTATCACATTGATTGATTTGCATATACTGAAGAATGCTTGCATCCCTGGGATAAATCCCACTTGATCATGGTGTATGGTCCTTTTAATGTGCTGTTTGATTCTGTTTGCTAGTATTTTGTTGAGGAGTTTTGCATCTATATTCATCAGTGATATTGGTCTGTAATTTTCTGTTTTTGTCGTATCTTTGTCTGGTTTTGGTATCAGGTGATGGTGGCCTCATAGAATGAGTTTGGGAGTGTTCCTTCCTCTGCAGTTTTTTGGAAGAGTTTGAGAAGGATGGGTGTTAGCTCTTCTCTAAATGTTTGATAGAATTCACCTGTGAAGCCATCTGGTCCTGGACTTTTGTTTGTTGGAAGATTTTTAATCACAGTTTCAATTTCATTACTTGTGATTGGTCTGTTCATATTTTCTGTTTCTTCCTGATTCAGTCTTGGAAGGTTATACCTTTCTAAGAATTTGTCCATTTCTTCCAGGTTGTCCATTTTATTGGCATAAAGTTGCTTGTAGTAGTCTCTTAGGATGCTTTGTATTTCTGCGGTGTCTGTTGTAACTTCTCCTTTTTCATTTCTGATTTTATTGATTTGAGTCCTCTCCCTCTTTTTCTTGATGAGTCTGGCTAATGGCTTATCAATTTTGTTTATCTTCTCAAAGAACCAGCTTTTAGTTTTATTGATCTTTGCTATTGTTTTCTTTGTTTCTATTTCATTTATTTCTGCTCTGATCTTTATGATTTCTTTCCTTCTGCTAACTTTGGGTTTTGTTTGTTCTTCTTTCTCTAGTTCCTTAAGGTGTAAGGTTAGATTTTTTTGAGATTTTTCTTGTCTCTTGAGGTAGCCTTGTATAGCTATAAACTTCCCTCTTAGAATTGCTTTTGTTGCATCCCATAGGTTTTGGATTGTTTTGTTTTCATCGTCATTTGTCTCTAGGTATTTTTTGATTTCCTCTTTGATTTCTTCAGTGATCTCTTGGTTATTTAGTAATGTATTGTTTAACCTCCATGTGTTTGTGGCTTTTACATTTTTTTCCCTGTAATTCATTTCTAATCTCATAGCTTTGTGGTCAGAAAAGATGCTTGATATGATTTCACTTTTCTTAAATTTACTGAGGCTTGATTTGTGACCCAAGATGTGATCTGTCCTGGAGAATGTTCCGTGCGCACTTGAGAAGAAAGTGTAATTTGCTGATTTTGGATGGAATGTCCTATAAATATCAATTAAATCTATCTGGTCTATTGTGTCATTTAAAGCTTGTGTTTCCATATTAATTTTCTGTTTGGATGATCTGTCCATTGGTGTAAGTGAGTTATTAAAGTCCCCCATTATTATTGTGTTACTGTCGATTTCCTCTTTTATAGCTGTTAGCAGTTGCTTTATGTATTGAGGTGCTCCTATGTTGGGTACATACATATTTATAATTGTTATATCTTCTTCTTGATCATTATGTAGTGTCCTTCCTTGTCTCTTGTAACATTCTGTAACATTCTGTATTTTAAAGTCTATTTTATCTGATATGCGTATTGCTACTCCAGTTTTCTTTTGATTTCCATTTGCATGGAATATCTTTTTCCATCCCCTCACTTTCAGTCTGTATATGTCCCTAGGTCTGAAGTTGGTCTCTTGTAGACAGCATATATATGGTCCTGTTTTTGTATCCACTCAGCAAGCCTCTGCCTTTTTCTTGGAGCATTTAATCCATTCATGTTTAAGGTAATTATCAATATGTATGTTTCTATTACCATTTTCTTAATTGTTTTGGGTTTGTTTTTGTAGGTCCCTTTCTTCTCTTGTGTTTCCCACTTAGAGAAGTTCCTTCAGCATTTGTTGTAGAGCTGGTTTGGTGGTGCTGAATTCTCTTAGCTTTTGCTTGTCTGTAAAGCTTTTGATTTCTCCATCGAATCTGAATGAGATCCTTGCCGGGTAGAGTGATCTTGGTTGTAGCTTCTTCCCTTTCATCACTTTAAGTATATCATGCCACTCCCTTCTGGCTTGTAGAGTTTCTGCTGAGAAATCAGCTTTTAACCTTATGGGAGTTCCCATGTATGTTATTTGTCGTTTTTCCCTTGCTGCTTTCAATAATTTTTTGTCTTTAATTTTTGCCACTTTGATTACTATGTGTCCGGGTGTATTTCTCCTTGGGTTTATCCTGTATGGGGCTCTCTGCGCTTCCTGGACATGGGAGGCTATTTCCTTTATCATGTTAGGGAAGTTTTCGACTGTAACCTCTTCAAATATTTTCTCAGGTCCTTTCTCTCTCTCTTCTCCTTCTGGGACCCCTATAATGCGAATATTGTTGTGTTTAATGTTGTCCCAGAGGTCTCTTAGTGTGTCTTCATTTCTTTTTCTTCTTTTTTCTTTATTCTGTTCTGCAGCAGTGAATTCCACCATTCTATCTTCCAGGTCACTTATCCGTTCTTCTGCCTCAGTTATTCTGCTAATGATTTCTTCTAGTGTATTTTTCATTTCAGTTATTGTATTGTCCCTCTCTGTTTGTTTGTTCTTTAATTCTTCTAGGTCTTTGTTAAACATTTCTTGCATCTTCTTGATCTTTGCCTCCATTCTTTTTCTGAGGTCCTGGATCATCTTCACTATCATTATTCTGAATTCTTTTTTCTGGAAGGTTGCCTATCTCCACTTCATTTAGTTGTTTTTCTGGGGTTTTATCTTATTCCTTCATCTGGTACATAGCCCTTTGCCTCTTTATCTTGTCTATCTTTCTGTGAATGTGGTTTTTATTCCACAGGCTGCAGGATTGTAGTTCTTCTTGCTTCTGTTGTCTGCCCTCTGGTGGATGAGGCTATGTGACCTTGAGGCTTTCTGATTTGGTTGAAACTAATACCAAATTTGGAAATCTTTTAATATGCTATGTTAATTTGAATAGTTTCTCGAATATGGGTGAGATAAGGGGATAGTTTGCAACGTTAGGGATAAAGTTTGGTAATCACTTGAAGATTTCAGAGTATGTAGTTTTTTGATGATTAATTTTGGCATCTCTTGTGCATGTCATTAAATATAAAAAGGGCTGTCTTTTATGTTAGACTAATTTAGTAAAAGTGGTATAACGCGTTTGTGTTATTTACTTTTGTTTTCTGTTTCATTGGGTGGAAAATTTAAATCTGACCTAGTGAATCCTTTAACACTTTGAGAACTATATATTTATTTTTAATTTGTTAAGAATCACAACTATGTCTTCAAATTTCTTACAACCTACCAGGCTGGTTCCTTCACAGAGTTTTCTCAAATTCCATGTATTAATTTCTTATTGCTATTGTAGAATATTACCACGAAGTTAGTGGCTTAAAACAACACAGACTTATTCTTATCTTTCAATTTTGGAGGTCAGAAGTCTAAAATGGGTCTCAATGTGCTAAAATCAAGGTGTTGGCTGACTGTGCCTTCTGAAGGCTCTGGGGAGGATCTGTTCCTTGCCTTTTCCAGCTTCTAGAGGTCGCCTGCATTCCTTGGCTGGTGGCCCCCTTCCATCTTCAAAATCGTCAATGGCCTGTGGAGTCTTTCTCACAGTGTCATGTGTTTCTTACTCTTCTGCCTCCTTCTTCCTCATTTAAGGACCTTTGTGATTATATTAGGTCCACCGGGATAATCTAGGATAGTCTCTTTATGTTACGATCAGTGGAATAGCAATCTTAATGACACTGCAACCTTTGCCTATAATTCTCCTTTGCCTATGACATAACATATTCACAGATTCTGAGCATTAGGAAGAAGCTATTATCCTGCCTACCACATTCCCTAAACCAGAAATGATCCATGTGCTTTTCGTAAGGTTTCAGTGACACACTGTCTCAACTTGCTATTATTCATATACATACTTTATCTCTCCTCTTTTTACCCCTGGACTAGACAGGACCATGTCTACATCATATTTGTGTTCTCAGCACACAGCAACATTGAAAGAACCAGGTAAATATTTTTTGAGCAAATGAATGATTCTGTGTAAAACTTTATTCAAAAATGATTAGAAGGGAGGAAGTCAATTATAGAAGTATAGAGAAAGGAAACAGGCAAAAATGGACAGATTATCATCAGTACTACTTGCAAAGAACAGTTTCTTCAAACACATCATTGTCTCTAAGCATTAAATAATATCACTGGTCAAAGGATATGATCCACTTAAGAGTTATTACAATTTTTCTCACTCTAATATTTTGGCATTAAAAAATCCTTTAATGTCTTTTAGTTTTTTAAACAGAGTCAGTTCTTTGAGGCCTTATGAACTCTGGGCATCCTAACCTCTCACATCTGAACCTGCAAATTTTGGAAAGTGGTGGCCAAACTGTGGGATGGATGCCCTTGTGGGGAGACCTGCTGAGTAGCTAGCCTGCACTGGCCAAGTGGTACCCAAGGCTTCCTCAAGCTCTAAGAGCTTTGGCTTTAAAGTACTTTCAAATATGTGCAGCTAGTCTATGAAATACACTTAAGAGCAGAGGAGAGTGAATGATTTCCCCAACATGTCCAGGTAGCCTAGATTTTCTCCCAGATACCTTTAGCCTACATGTGAGTTATACATTCTACTTCATGATGTATTTGTGTATTTCTAAATATATTATATATATATACATATATATATAATGTTATATATATATATATATGTGTGTGTGTGTGTGTGTGTGTGTGTGTGTAAAGTTTTAATGCTGTTCCACATCCAAGAAGTGTCATTTTGAAAAGTGTGAACATGCATTATTCTTACCATAGTTCTATGATGTAGGCAGGCATTCTTCTCCTGCCTTATGGGTGAAGAAGTCTAGCCACAGAGTATAACAAACTTGTCCATCCTCACACAGCTGACTTGTGATGTGTGTGATACAGTGAGTGATTTGAATCTAGATTACTTCACTCCAAACTCCATGCTTCTTATACATTTAGTACCACACAAACTACATTTTCTCAGGCATCAAGGCTTATAGGCCTTGCTGTTTCTTTTAACTCATGATCTGAATAATGCAGCAATTCACAAAGTGTTTTCTGTGGTATGTTACTCTAATGATATTCTCTGTGAAAAGAAAGTATTTTGTAATCAAGTGTAATTAACAGTATTTTCAAAATTAAAACATGTACCGCCATAGCAGTGACTATGCATGCAAAGCCCAATAGTAGAGAAATGTCTTAACTTCTTTTACCCCAGCATCTTCCAAACTCACATGACCACAGGACCCTTGCTCTCTGCCCTCATGCTCCCATAATAGTTATTGTTTTTTTGGGAAAGCTACAAAATTCCTAG